>NC_035441.2:85732081-86039596 GCF_002127325.2 Helianthus annuus
ACATGTGACATTGATGCTAAATTACACTAAGGGGTAATACTGTCAAAAAACCCACACATATGAATTGGGTGTTCAAATAAAACGCCATAAAAACAACAAATTCAGAAAATGCCATGAAAATACCCAGTTAAAATGCCATAAAACACTCAGTTCAGAAAAACGCCATGAAAAACTCAGTTTAAAACGCCATAAAACACTCAGTTCAGAAAAAGACCATGAAAATACCTAGTTAAAACGCCATAAAAACACGTAGTTCAGAAAAACGCTATAAAAATAACTAGTCTAAAACGCCATAAAACACCAAGTTCAGAAAAACGCCATAAAACTCATTTCATTTTTTTTCCGAAAAGTATATCAATAGAATACTCGTTAGAAAGATTAAAAACGCCGAGTTTTATTGTGTAATTTTTTTTAGAAAAATAATCACGTATAAAAAAGTTATTGCCGTTTAATATGATGGGGGGAAATGGCATGTGATTAGCATGTGCACCCTTGTGTAGATCTTCCAATTTTACACTTCCTGGTAGTTATAAAGTTCCCATTATTTACAAAAATGTCACCGCATCATATTAGCCACAAATCACAAAGATCCTATGGCTGAAAATCGTTCTCACACTTCAAATCGTTCTCTCATAATCCCGTTCCTATATACATATTAATATATATAGGGTTAGGTTCATTTGTGAATTCAACCCTTCTTTGTGAACTTAGTAAACTTATTCTAGCCATTGATTTAGTTTAAGATGAAAAGAGTTGGATTGTAATTATTCATGTAAGGTTAGGGGGTGTTTGGGATTCCTTTTAAAAGTGACTTTTGAAGCTCATAAGGACTTTTGAGAAGGAAAATGAAACCCAAACATCATCTGAGAAGAACTTTTGAAGCATAAGAAATTCCAAACACCATGAAAAAAAAGGACTTTCAGTACTAATTATGTCTTCAAAAAGGAGTTTTTGAGAAGTAAGGAATTCCTTTAATATATTCCATTTTTAATAGGGAGTTACAAAATCAATTACCTAATCTTATTTACTTGTAATTTCAAATTATAATTCAAATTTTAACAAGATTCCAAATCAGTATTCTCATCAAAATTATAGAGATCGACACGATTCAAATCATTCACGGTGAGGTTCGGTCATCGCCGACATTGCTTGTGGTAGAAATTTAGCAAATCTTTTCTTGATTAATGGTATTTTGATTTCTTTCATTAAGTAGATTGTGACATCACCATATAGATGTATTAAAATCACATGAGTTCATCGCATGTTAATTTGTTTTGTTTTTTCAATTATGATTCTCTAGTATTCAATTATGTTCATTGCTTGTGCTCTAATTTTTTTTATCAAAACACATGTTCTCTTTTACGGCTGATTTATTGAGGTAATATAATATTAGTATTAATATTTGTTAATGACATATCAGTTCAAGATGTAGACAATGATGATGAAGTTTTTACATATACATATGAAGGCGATGAATCAAGTATAAGGATGATCAATTTAAACGATGATATAAGTAACTATTTGTTTTTATACACATGTGTATAGTTGTTGTTAAGTGAATGTTTATTATTTATACACATGTGTATAATTGTTGTTGAGCACTTAGTTTTTATACACATTTATATTTGTATATACTTGTAGTTGTTGTTAAGTGACTGTTTGTTTTTTTTATACACATGTGTATAGTTAGTGTTAAGTGACGGTTATGTACACATATGTACAATGCCTAACAATTATCTCAGATACTTGCTATACATATATGTACTATGTTGAACAACCATATGATTAACTTCTTTTTTAGAAGTATATTATGAATGTACATATGTGCACATTACAAATCGGACATGTACACTTAAAGAAGATGATCAGATGGAACAATATTTGTTATGTACATATATTAACTTCTTTTTTAGAAGTATATTATGAATGTACATATGTGCACATTACAAATCGGACATGTACACTTAAAGAAGATGATCGGATGGAACAATATTTGTTAATGTACATATATATATACATACGTTTTTAAATTGTGAATACATATAATACATATATCTACATTCAGTTTTAAAGTGTTTTTAATCATGTTTTAGATGGAACAATATATTATATAATGGTTATATTTTTTAGAACTAAAAAATTAGTTAATTTATGAGAGAAAAAATGAGAGAGAATATAATTAATTATTAAATTGGAGAGATAGTAGTTAATAATTTATCTTTATACCCTTTTCATTTATTTTTACATATAAATAATTACAAAACTGCTATTATTAAAATTTCCAAGATATAAACCATTAATGGCTCAGATTACTTCACACAGTTCACTCTCAACCTAATGTTCACTCTAGAACCCTACCCTATAGGGAGGGGCTCATGCGAGAACTCTATTTATTGTGAGAACCGCGAGAACCAATGTGACAACTCGAGCTTCCGACATTTCACTCTCGCATTTATTGCGCACTAACGGTTTAGTGATTGATGTGTTTGACTCGTAATTATAAGTTGAATTATAAGCTGAAACGAATGTTGAGTTGCCTGTGCCATATATGTGTAAAGTTTGATTTTTATGAACTTAACTGTTAAGTATGAAACAATAACCTACGTAAAGAAATTCATAGACAAAACCCTAGGTTTTCACCACTGTCTCGCCTCGACGAAACACTCGGAAAAATAATTGAGTTTCGTCACAATTTGGGCCGACGAGACGTTGAGAATCCATCGCTAAAGGGGTTTCGGCCCATGATGGATTGCGGCCCACATGTAGTAATTTATAAACAGTTACAGTTACGTGAGACGCTCAAAACCCTAGACTTCTCTCTGTGACCGACGGCAAATAGCATCATCATTTTGGATCTTTCATTGCTTATTGGCTACTTGATCGGTCAGTATTATCATTGTTTATTTTATTTCGGTGAGTCATGATCTATAGCTATTATGCATGTGTGATGTCTAGAAAATGCAAACCATTGGATAAGAACTCTTTATGATTGTCGGCCGCTATATGTAAACTCTGTGACAAATCGATGTTATCTATGTATCTCTGACTAATCAAATAAAAATCGGATGATCTGCTATTGAGTTAATAATTAATGATTTGCATGTGGTGGCATAGGAATTGTCGGTTAGCATATGACCTTTATTCAAATAACAAGTCAAACCCCAAACAAAAAAAAATGGTCCAATAGTGTCTTGAGGAAATTTATTTTCGGCCACTGTGCATAGGGATTTCACATGATATTGTCGGCTTCTGTATTTATTTTTGAGGTGCACATTATTCAATAAAAAATATATATATATATATATATACTAATCATAATAAATCAGTATCATAAGCAAGTGATTGGGGAAAAGGGCGGCCAGGTCAAGGGAGGTCCAATTGAAAGTATTGGCATACTTCACACTTAAAAACATTAAAAATCTATTGTACCATTATTAATATTGTCGGCCACTGTTCAGTGTAGGTGATTAATATTGCTAGTCATTTAATATTGTGAATGTGTGGGTGCCATTGGCTAAATAGTTGGCTAGTGAAAAGTTTGGTCCAATCGAAATTAAGGATGTATGACACACTCAAACCCATAGAAGGGATAATATGCAATGCACGTGAATTGTCAGTCAGCATGTTTCTTATTTTGTTATTTATTTGAATTGCATATGTGATGTTTTGGTTGGTGGGTTAGGGTGGTTAGTTGATGGCCATTGGCTGTGGGCTTGGCCCAATAAAAGGGAACCGATTTTGTGGGGGCGGCTAACCTTACACCTGACCGTCACATCTTATTTGATTAATATGTGGTCGGCCCTATGGCAATTGGCGGTGGCTACTGATGTCACAGCCACTTGAGTCTTGTGTCATGATTATTTTAGTGAAACAGTTTTGGCTTTGATGAAACAAAAGTGTGTTTCGCCAAAGGGGATCTTGACGAAACAAAAAGTGTTTCGCCAAGGACGTGTTGACGAATCAGAGGGGGGTGTTTCGCCAAGGGTAGTTGGCGAAACTGAATGTGTCTCGTCAATTATGTGTTTTGCCAAAAATCCTTGTTTCGCCAACTTGGTTATTTTGCACAGTAACATGATTTAACCCTGTAAAAGTTAACTGGATTATTTAACTGCTGTTAAGTGTTGTACATAACTTATGTGATAACGACTACATGCTGGTACTTGTATGATTACCTATACGTGCACAACTTGGATATAAACTGATTGTGTATACGTGCATACTCTAGGACGTGACTGATTTATTTGAGCACATACTTAGCATACCGAGCAAACCCAAGGTGAGTTCACACTCCTACTAAGGCATGGGATTCCCGGGTCGTGGGAATGGGTTAAAGGTTTCAATTGACTTATAACGTACAAACGCTTTTCCTAGACTATCACCTATCATGGTCCTCGGATGTCAGGACGGTTCCGTAGGTTGGGATAACACCTACGTGGTTCCGTAGGTTGGATAACACCTACGTGGTCATATGCCATTACTGCCTCGGATGTCAGGCACGCACGTAAAACCTACGTGTACGCATTACTTACTTCTATCCTCGGTTACGAAGGATACGTGCGTAAAACCTACGCACACCCCATACGCGCTACTGTTCTCGGACGAAGAACAGGGATAATACGAATAGTCTAGTGGTCACATAACATGGGAAGCCCCCACCTGTATAACTTACTATTGGCCCTGTAGAGCCACCCGTTACTTACTGTTACGCATTTACTTACTGTGAACTCGCTCAACTAGTTTGTTGATCATTCTGTTACATGCCTTGCAGATCGTTAGGTACTTGGAGCTTGCACTGGAGAAGCGGGTCGTTGTGGGCAAAGATCGTGGTTTCTACGTTGAACTATTATGACATTTAAAACTATTAACTATTGTTGGCTTATTTACTATGCTTCCGCTACATTTTGAAACTATGGTTATGTTTTGAACACCTATCGTATTGAATGGATGGTTTACATTTATTTTACTTAATATTAATTACATGTTCAATATGATTGGTGGCTTGATCCTGGTCAGTCACGCTCCCAAGCGGTGATACTCCGCGTGTGGATTTTTGGGGGTGTGACAGATTGGTATCAGAGCCATTGGTTATAGAGAACTTGGTTTTAATATGGAAAAACGTTTTTATTAAAACCAGACTATAACCAGAACAGTGCTCTCAACGATCCACAACGACGCTTCGCTCCACGTGCAAGACTCAACTTCCTAGGTAATAAGGTTTATGTTTATTGCCTACATGCTAGAAATTGCATAGAACTTTGCTCGTAGTATGCTTACATTACCTTGCTCACAACTTGTCATTGCATGAGAATACTTATGTGCTTACACTCTTCTGTCATCGCACTATTCGCGAACCTTTCTCACTTATGTTGCCTTTGATGTGAAGATCAATGGCCGCACGAATTAACATGACTCAAGCCCAGCTAGAGGCTCTCGTTGCTGCGGCAGTTGCAGCCGCCCAAGCAGGTAGTATACCCTGCAGTATAGACACTAGGATCTTTAGATCCTACATTAATTCTCGTACTTAACTTTGCCCTATTCGTACACAATAGGTCAACCCGCTCAGCAACAACCTGGGTGCACCTTCAAGAATTTCATGGATTGTCGTCCTAGCTCGTTCAGTGGCACGGAGGGAGCAGTTGGACTCCTCCACTGGTTTGAAAAGCTCGAGTCGGTTTTCGAAATGTGTGAATGCCCTGAGGCTCGCAGGGTGAAGTTCGCCACTGGCACACTTAAAGGGATTGCGCTCACTTGGTGGAACGCACAAGTGCAGATCTTAGGGTTGGCAGCTGCTAACGCCACACCCTGGAATGATTTCAAAGAACTGATCAAGAGGGAATACTGCACTAGAGAAGACATTCACAAGTTGGAGGACGAGTTGTATAACTTGAAAATGGTTGGTTCGGAAATCGAAGCTTACACCAAGAGATCAAATGAGTTGGCTGTGTTATGTCCAACTATGGTGGACCCTCCATACAAGCGTATTGAGTTGTATCTCAAAGGTTTGGCACCAGAAATACAGAGCCACGTTACCTCGGCTAACCTCAACAACATCCAGGAAATCCAGCGTCTCGCTCATCGCATCACCGATCAGGCAGTGGATCAGAATAAACTGCCTAAGCGCGTCAGCGCTACTGCTACAGTCACTCCTTCAGCTACTCCCGTTACCCTCAGTGACAACAAGAGGAAATGGGAGGGGGATTCAAGCAAAGCATCAGTTTCGGTTCAGTCCCAGAATCAGCAGCGAAAGACTGGCAACTATCAAAGCCCTAACCAGCAGTCGTCAGGTAGCCACAGGCAGGGTGGGTATCGAGGAAATCTTCCAAAGTGCAACAACTGCAACAAGCATCACAACGGTCAGTGTAACAAGGGTCGTTGTCAAAGATGCCTCAAGATGGGTCACGAGGCCAAAGACTGTAGAAGCCCTCGTCCTGCGAATCAGGATCAGCAGCAGCCACCGGCACAGCAGAATCAGCAACAGGGCAACAAGGGGTGCTATAATTGTGGTGCTGAAGGTCACATCAAGAGACACTGCCCTCACCTAAACAGGAACCAGAACAACAACAACAATCAGGGCAACGGGAACAATAACAACAATAACGGGGGAAACAACAACAACAATGGCAACGAAGCTCGGGGTCGTGCTTTTGTGTTGGGTCGAGGAGACGCAGTGAATGATCCCAATGTGGTTATGGGTAAGTTTCTTCTCGACGATATTTATGTTACTGTCTTATTTGATTCGGGTGCTGATACAAGCTATATGTCATTGAAAATGAGTAAATTATTAAAACGTACACCAACACCCCTAGACACCAAACACGTTGTAGAACTAGCCAATGGTAAAAGTGTAGAAGCCGCACAGGTAGTCAAGGGTTGTAGTATTGTTCTAGCGGGTCAGACTTTCTCGATTGATCTCATACCCATAGTTTTGGGTAGTTTCGACGTCGTCATCGGTATGGATTGGTTATCCCAACATCATGCGGAGATCTTATGCAAAGAAAAGGTTATTCGTATTCCTCGCTCCAGTCAAGAACCTCTCGAAGTACAAGGTGACAAGAGTGGTGCTGTGGTAGGCATCATCTCTTTCTTAAAGGCGCAGAAATGTTTACGAAAGGGACATACTGCCATTCTGGCACTTGTCACTGACGCATCAGCAAAGGAAAAGAAGCTGGAGGATATACCAGTTGTGCGTGATTTTCCTCAAGTGTTTCCTGAAGATTTACCTGGTTTACCTCCTCATCGTCAAGTCGAGTTTCAGATTGAGTTAGCTCCTGGAGCAGCACCAATAGCCCGCGCACCGTATCGTTTAGCTCCAACCGAACTAGAAGAACTGTCGAAGCAGCTACAAGAGCTCTTGGAAAAGGGCTTTATTCGTCCAAGCTCTTCGCCTTGGGGAGCTCCAGTGTTATTTGTGAAGAAGAAAGACGGTACGTTCAGGATGTGCATCGACTACCGCGAACTCAATAAGGTGACGGTGAAGAACCGTTATCCTCTTCCGCGCATAGATGACCTATTCGACCAGTTGCAAGGGTCGTGTTACTATTCCAAGATTGATTTAAGGTCAGGGTATCATCAGCTGAGAGTCCGGGATGAGGACGTCTCCAAAACCGCTTTCAGAACTCGCTACGGTCATTACGAGTTTCTTGTCATGCCATTCGGGCTTACGAACGCACCTGCAGTCTTCATGGATCTTATGAACAGGGCGTGCAAACCTTATCTTGATAAGTTTGTTATCGTTTTCATCGACGACATTTTGATTTACTCCAAGAGTCAGGAGGAGCACGAGCAGCACTTACGTCTTATCTTGGAACTTCTTCGAAAAGAGCAATTGTACGCAAAGTTTTCAAAATGCGACTTCTGGCTTCGTGAAGTCCACTTCTTAGGCCATGTGGTGAACAAGGATGGGATTCATGTCGATCCATCCAAGGTTGATTCGATCAGAAACTGGCCAGCACCACGTACACCGACAGAAATACGCCAATTCTTGGGTTTGGCGGGTTACTACAGGCGATTTATTAAAGACTTCTCAAAGATCGCGCAACCACTTACTATGCTAACACAGAAAGGTGTCGTTTACAGATGGGGTAATACGCAAGAGACCGCTTTTCAGTACTTAAAGGATAGGCTTTGCAGCGCACCTATTCTCTCATTGCCAGAGGGCACGGATGACTTCGTGGTTTATTGTGATGCATCTATACAGGGGCTTGGTTGTGTATTGATGCAGCGGGATAAAGTTATTGCCTACGCTTCGCGGCAACTCAAGGTTCATGAACGGAACTACACGACGCACGATTTAGAGCTGGGAGTTGTTGTTTTCGCGCTTAAGATATGGCGACACTACCTGTACGGTACCAAGTGCACGATTTACACCGATCACAGGAGTCTCGAGCATATTCTTAAGCAAAAGGATTTGAATATGCGTCAACGGAGATGGGTTGAACTTCTAAACGACTATGAATGCGCCATCAAGTATCATCCAGGCAAGGCCAATGTTGTGGTTGATGCCCTCAGTCGGAAAGACACTCTACCTAAGCGCGTGCGAGCGCTACAGCTTACTATTCAGTCCAGTCTTCCTGCACAGATACGAGCTGCTCAGTTAGAAGCACTGAAACCCGAAAACGTCAAAGCTGAAGCCTTACGCGGCTCAAGGCAACGCATGGAACAAAAGGAAGACGGCGCCTACTATGTAACGGGGCGTATTTGGGTCCCACTTTATGGCGGTTTACGCGAACTTGTAATGGATGAAGCTCACAAGTCTCGCTATTCGGTACATCCAGGGTCGGATAAAATGTACCACGACATCAGCACTACTTATTGGTGGCCTAGTATGAAGGCTCACATCGCTACGTACGTTGGAAAATGCTTAACCTGTGCGAGAGTCAAGGTTGAATATCAGAAACCAGCTGGTCTACTTCAGCAGCCTAAGATACCGCAATGGAAATGGGAAGAAATTTCCATGGATTTTGTTACAGGTCTACCTAGATCTCAGCGTGGGAATGATACAATATGGGTCATAGTTGATCGACTCACCAAGTCTGCATACTTCCTGCCGATCAAGGAAACGGACAAGTTCTCCACTCTCGCAGACGTCTATCTTAAAGAAGTTGTTTCGAGGCACGGAGTGCCCACCTCTATTATTTCGGATCGCGATGCACGATTCACGTCAGAGCTTTGGCAAGCGATGCACAAATCCTTCGGCTCACGTTTAGACATGAGCACAGCATATCATCCTCAGACGGATGGGCAGTCTGAGCGAACTATCCAAACTCTAGAAGACATGCTTCGAGCGTGTGTCATCGATTTCGGCAACGGCTGGGAAAAGCACCTCCCTTTAGTGGAGTTTTCATACAATAACAGCTATCATACCAGCATTCAAGCCACTCCATTCGAGGCATTGTACGGACGTAAATGCCGGTCACCTCTCTGTTGGGCAGAGGTGGGGGATAGTCAAATTACGGGTCCAGAGATTGTAGTGGACGCCACAGAAAAGATTGCGCAGATACGACAACGCATGGCGGCAGCACGCGACCGTCAGAAAGCCTACGCGGACAAGCGTAGAAAGCCATTGGAATTTGAGGTCGGGGACCGGGTTTTATTGAAAGTTTCACCCTGGAAGGGTGTGGTTCGATTTGGTAAACGAGGCAAACTGAATCCGCGGTATGTCGGACCATTCGAAATCTTAGAAAAGATTGGCAAAGTAGCCTACAGATTAAACCTACCAGCTGAACTCGGTGCAGTTCACAATGTATTTCACGTGTCGAATCTGAAGAAATGCCTATCAGATGAGACCCTTATAGTTCCTTTTAAGGAACTCACTATCGACGAGCGGTTGCAGTTCGTCGAGGAACCAGTTGAAATCACGGACCGGGATGTTAAGGTCCTCAAACACAAGAGAATCCCTCTTGTTCGAGTTCGTTGGAACTCCCAACGTGGCCCAGAGTATACCTGGGAACGCGAAGACCAGATGAAAGAAAAGTACCCCCAGTTATTCGAAACCAATGCATCCACTTCTGAGGCTGAAGCTACTACTACTGAATTTCGGGACGAAATTCCAAATCAACGGGGGGATGATGTGACACCCCAGGAAAACCAGTGAACGATGTAACTTACCTATCTTCCTCAGTAACCGCATGCTAAATTTCGGGACGAAATTTCTTTCAAGTTGGGGATAATGTGACAACTCGAGCTTCCGACATTTCACTCTCGCATTTATTGCGCACTAACGGTTTAGTGATTGATGTGTTTGACTCGTAATTATAAGTTGAATTATAAGCTGAAACGAATGTTGAGTTGCCTGTGCCATATATGTGTAAAGTTTGATTTTTATGAACTTAACTGTTAAGTATGAAACAATAACCTACGTAAAGAAATTCATAGACAAAACCCTAGGTTTTCACCACTGTCTCGCCTCGACGAAACACTCGGAAAAATAATTGAGTTTCGTCACAATTTGGGCCGACGAGACGTTGAGAATCCATCGCTAAAGGGGTTTCGGCCCATGATGGATTGCGGCCCACATGTAGTAATTTATAAACAGTTACAGTTACGTGAGACGCTCAAAACCCTAGACTTCTCTCTGTGACCGACGGCAAATAGCATCATCATTTTGGATCTTTCATTGCTTATTGGCTACTTGATCGGTCAGTATTATCATTGTTTATTTTATTTCGGTGAGTCATGATCTATAGCTATTATGCATGTGTGATGTCTAGAAAATGCAAACCATTGGATAAGAACTCTTTATGATTGTCGGCCGCTATATGTAAACTCTGTGACAAATCGATGTTATCTATGTGTCTCTGACTAATCAAATAAAAATCGGATGATCTGCTATTGAGTTAATAATTAATGATTTGCATGTGGTGGCATAGGAATTGTCGGTTAGCATATGACCTTTATTCAAATAACAAGTCAAACCCCAAACAAAAAAAAATGGTCCAATAGTGTCTTGAGGAAATTTATTTTCGGCCACTGTGCATAGGGATTTCACATGATATTGTCGGCTTCTGTATTTATTTTTGAGGTGCACATTATTCAATAAAAAATATATATATATATATACTAATCATAATAAATCAGTATCATAAGCAAGTGATTGGGGAAAAGGGCGGCCAGGTCAAGGGAGGTCCAATTGAAAGTATTGGCATACTTCACACTTAAAAACATTAAAAATCTATTGTACCATTATTAATATTGTCGGCCACTGTTCAGTGTAGGTGATTAATATTGCTAGTCATTTAATATTGTGAATGTGTGGGTGCCATTGGCTAAATAGTTGGCTAGTGAAAAGTTTGGTCCAATCGAAATTAAGGATGTATGACACACTCAAACCCATAGAAGGGATAATATGCAATGCACGTGAATTGTCAGTCAGCATGTTTCTTATTTTGTTATTTATTTGAATTGCATATGTGATGTTTTGGTTGGTGGGTTAGGGTGGTTAGTTGATGGCCATTGGCTGTGGGCTTGGCCCAATAAAAGGGAACCGATTTTGTGGGGGCGGCTAACCTTACACCTGACCGTCACATCTTATTTGATTAATATGTGGTCGGCCCTATGGCAATTGGCGGTGGCTACTGATGTCACAGCCACTTGAGTCTTGTGTCATGATTATTTTAGTGAAACAGTTTTGGCTTTGATGAAACAAAAGTGTGTTTCGCCAAAGGGGATCTTGACGAAACAAAAAGTGTTTCGCCAAGGACGTGTTGACGAATCAGAGGGGGGTGTTTCGCCAAGGGTAGTTGGCGAAACTGAATGTGTCTCGTCAATTATGTGTTTTGCCAAAAATCCTTGTTTCGCCAACTTGGTTATTTTGCACAGTAACATGATTTAACCCTGTAAAAGTTAACTGGATTATTTAACTGCTGTTAAGTGTTGTACATAACTTATGTGATAACGACTACATGCTGGTACTTGTATGATTACCTATACGTGCACAACTTGGATATAAACTGATTGTGTATACGTGCATACTCTAGGACGTGACTGATTTATTTGAGCACATACTTAGCATACCGAGCAAACCCAAGGTGAGTTCACACTCCTACTAAGGCATGGGATTCCCGGGTCGTGGGAATGGGTTAAAGGTTTCAATTGACTTATAACGTACAAACGCTTTTCCTAGACTATCACCTATCATGGTCCTCGGATGTCAGGACGGTTCCGTAGGTTGGGATAACACCTACGTGGTTCCGTAGGTTGGATAACACCTACGTGGTCATATGCCATTACTGCCTCGGATGTCAGGCACGCACGTAAAACCTACGTGTACGCATTACTTACTTCTATCCTCGGTTACGAAGGATACGTGCGTAAAACCTACGCACACCCCATACGCGCTACTGTTCTCGGACGAAGAACAGGGATAATACGAATAGTCTAGTGGTCACATAACATGGGAAGCCCCCACCTGTATAACTTACTATTGGCCCTGTAGAGCCACCCGTTACTTACTGTTACGCATTTACTTACTGTGAACTCGCTCAACTAGTTTGTTGATCATTCTGTTACATGCCTTGCAGATCGTTAGGTACTTGGAGCTTGCACTGGAGAAGCGGGTCGTTGTGGGCAAAGATCGTGGTTTCTACGTTGAACTATTATGACATTTAAAACTATTAACTATTGTTGGCTTATTTACTATGCTTCCGCTACATTTTGAAACTATGGTTATGTTTTGAACACCTATCGTATTGAATGGATGGTTTACATTTATTTTACTTAATATTAATTACATGTTCAATATGATTGGTGGCTTGATCCTGGTCAGTCACGCTCCCAAGCGGTGATACTCCGCGTGTGGATTTTTGGGGGTGTGACAACCAATGTGAACACAACCTAAAATAGGTAAAAAAAACCTAACCCCCACCCCCCCCTCCCAAAAACCTAAACACCCCCCCCCCAAGCTAAATGATAAAAACTAAAACCCCCAAAAAACCTAACCCCCCCCCCCAAGCTAAAATGCTAAAAACTAAACCCCCCAAAAAACCTAAAAAAAAATCTTTAAAAAATCTAAAAAAAATTTTTTAATATTTTTTATGCTCAAATCGCTACTTTTAGTGGCCAAAAAAAATTTTTTTTTTAAATTTAATTTTTTTTTTTGCTTCGAAAAGTAGCGATTTTTATATAAAAAATATTTTAAAAAAAAATTGTGTGATTTTTAGCTATTTTTAGGTATTTTTGGTTGTGTTCACATTGGTTCTCGCAATAAGAGGTGGTTCTCGCATGATCTTCTCCCTATATATATATAGGGTAGGGATCCTAAGAGAAGTCCACCCTATTTGAGAAACTTGAGAAGTAAGCTGGACCACACATTTTCCTTAAGCAAAAAATGCAAAAAAAAAAATGTGAAAAAAATGCAAATTATTTTTTTTAATCGCAGCTTTTTCTTTAAGGATTTAATTTTTTTTTATTATTTTTTTTGGATTTATTCACATGTGTGTATTGTTAATCTTTTAACTATACATATATGTATATTGTCAATTATACATATATGTATATACATGTTTAAAATTGAAAAAAAAAATATGTGTTATAAACCCTAAACACTAAAGCTAAACCTTAATGCTAAACCCTAAGGCTAAACCCTAAAGCAAAACCCTAATGCTAAACCCTAAAGCTAAACCCTAATTCTAAACCCTAAAGCTAAACCCTAACGCTAAACCCTAAAGCTAAACCCTTAAGGCTAAACCCTAATGCAAACCATAAAGCTAAAGCTAAACCCAAAAGTTAAAGCTATGCACTAATGCTAAACCCTAAATACTATTGCTAAATCCTAATGCTAAACCCTAACGCTAAACCCTAAAGCTAAACCCTAATGCTAAACCCTAAATACTAATGCTAAACCCTAAATAACACCTTTTTTCAATTTTAAACATGTATATACATATATGTATAATTGACAATATACATATATGTATAGTTAAAAGATTAACAATATACACATGTGTATAAATCCCAATTTTTTTTAAATTAAAAAATTAAATCCTTAAAAAAAAGCTGCGATTTTTCCAAAAAAAAAAAATTGCATTTTTTTCACCTTTTTTTTTTTGCATTTTTTTGCTTAGGGAAAATGTATGGTCCATAATACTTCTCAAGTTTCTCAATTAGTCTACTACTTCTCGCATGATCCTTATCCTCTCTCTCTCTCTCTCTCTCTATATATATATATATATATATATAGGTAAAGAGTATGGTACAAATATGGTTATCCTACATTACGTACGCTATATTATGAGCCGTACACGTGTCCTGATTGAGTTCGGTTTAAGAAGGTTAAATCAGACAATTAACCTATTCATCAGAGGGCAAATTCGTCTCTTCATTCATTCAGCGAGAAGTTCGTTACACTGATATCCCGGTAATTATTATTCAAATCAGTTTCAAATTTTCCATAATTCACAATCTGCAGTTTTCGTTCATACGTGATAGGGTTTCATTCAATTTGTCTATTTTCGATGGATCCACAGAGTAGCACTGGGCGAACAGAAGATGATTTTGAAGAAAATCGGCCGATCGGTGATCATGCTCAATTTCTGCTTATCAGAGAGTTTCGATTGAGGATGTTTTAAATCCGCGACCTGCAAATCCAATTCCAATTCCAGTTTCAAGTTCAAGTGCTGCAAACGAGATTTCTATTGGTAATTATGTTAATTCAGATATCTAAATTATGTTGATGATACTTATGTATTGTTTTTGAGAAGCAGCATGTATAACTTCGCATGTTTTTACTCCTAACAATTCGCATTTGGTTTTGTTTTCTTTGTAATTTCGCATTTGATTACATAATAAATCGCATATGTATTTCAGATTAATCAATATCATCATTTCGCATGTATTTATCAGACGATTCGCATTTGGTTTTGTTTTCTTTGTAATTTCGCATTTGATTACATAATAAATCGCATATGTATTTCAGATTAATCAATATCAGCATTTTGCATGTATTTATCAGACGATTCGCATGTGGTTTTGTATGACTTTTTTATGTGTTTTATTTTTATTCATGTAGATGAAAGGGTTTACACTCCGGAGGTTCAGGCATCAGCTACACCTGTTGTTGGGATGCAATTTATCTCCATTGAACAAGCATATGCGTTTTATCAATCATATGCTAAGTTAGCTGGTTTTTCTATTTGGAAAGGTGGCGAAGTATACAGTGGTGGTATAATCAAAACTAAGTATTTTGTTTGTTCTAAAGAGGGACATAAGCCTGTGTGTATTGATGATAATTCCAAGTCAAAAAAGCAATTCAAAACCAGGAACAGGGGGACTATTAGGACCGGATGCAAAGCTCAACTTGTGATTTGCACTGTTGATGGTAGATTATATACAATCAAGAAATTTGTTGATGGCCATAACCATAAGTTTGTTTGTCAAAATGACATTCACATGCTCCCAGCTTACAGACAATTGTCAGATGTCCAGGAGGAGATGGTTTGGGAACTTGGCACTTTAAACCTTGGTCCTGTCAAAGCTTTCCACATAATGAGGAAACGTTATGGTGGTTTCGAGAACGTTGGTGCCACGGTTGATGATTGCAAAAATTTTAGAAAGGGAATAAACAGCTATATAGGAGAGTATGACGCTGACATGGTGATTAACAGGATGACTGACAAAAAACAGCATTTAGCTGATTATTCGTTTGAATACTCTGTTGATGATGGCAAACGGTTAACTGGGTTGTTCTGGGCTGATGGTTTATGCAAGCTTAACTATATTGAATTTGGCGATGTGATATCGTTCGATGCAACCTTCAAGACAAACAGGTAACTGTTTCAAAGACAAACATGTTTTGTTACTGATTTTTCTCATATTTTGTCTGTTAATGAGTGTTCAATATCGCATGTTTAGACAACAGAGTGGTGTTGAACATATCGCATGCTTTTCCCCCTGGTTTCGCATTTGATTTTTGTTATTTCGCATATAATAAACGTGTTTTCGCATTTGTTGTCCAGGTACAAGATGGTGTTTGTTCCGTTCACAGGCATTGACAACCACTGTCGGAATGTAACACTCTCAGCTGGGTTGTTGGCATCAGAGAGTATTGAATCATATAAATGGCTTCTAAATTCATTTTTAAAGTCATTTGGTCGACAGCCTAATGTTGTAGTGACGGATCAAGACCCTGCTATGAAACAGGCTATTGAGGAGGTTTTCCCTATTAGCAGACACAGATTGTGTATGTGGCACATAATGAAAAAAGTGGCAGATAAGGTAGAGCATGCAACATTTTTTGGTGTTTTTGTTGGTGTTATTTTTAATTATTATAGCTTTTTGTAATAGACTGATTTAAAATGCATTTTATTTTGTTAAAGGTTGGGCATGAGTTGTGCAATAACGATGAGTTTAAAAGGAGGATGTGCGACATTGTTTGGACTGATTCGATTGAGCCCGAAGAATTCGAGAGACAGTGGAAGTTGGTGATGATTGACTTTGGTCTCACTGAAAACAAATGGATTGATGATATGTTTGGGATGAGATCCATGTGGATTCCGGCTTTTTACCGGCATGAGCCAATGTCAGGTCTTATGAGAACAACTTCAAGATCAGAGAGTGAGAACCATTTTTTTTGTCAGGTTGCTAATTCACAACTCACACTCGTAGAGTTTATGAATCATTTTGATGGGGCAATGGATGTTCAAAGGTTCAATCATAGGAAAAATGATCATATTTCAAGATATACTGAGCCAGCTGATTGGAGTCAAACTACATTGGAAAAAGATGCTACTAAGATCTACACCAGGTCTATATTTTTTGATCAGCAATTAGAGATTCATGGAACAATTTCCGAATGTTTGCCGATGGACACCAAAGTTGAAGGTCCATGTATCAGAATAATGTTGAAGGACTTTAAAGCACATGGAGATGGTTTATTGGAGGTATTTTTCATGTTTTTTTAGATATGCGAATCCGTTACATTACATATGCAATTTTAGTTTATTTATTTTACATTATTTTTTTAGAAATGCGAAATTGTTATGTTCCACATGCGATATCAATTTTACTCACTTACATGATTGTTAAACATGCGATATTGTTTATGTTTATACATGCGATTTTAAATCTTATTATTAATTTTTTTTTTGGTTATTTGCTAGGTGTGGTTCAAGAATCTCGAGAATGATGTAACTGCACAGTGTAGCTGTTTGCGTTTTGAGCAGTATGGGCTGCTATGCAAACACATATATTTTCTTTTCAAGATGTTTGGTGTTAAAGAAATACCAAACAAATATGTTATGAAGAGATGGACGAAGGATGTTGTGCCGACTGAGTTAAATGTTAAGTACAATCTAAATGTGGGGGGCAAGGATGTGCATCAGAGGGCTAAACGGATTGCTCATGAAATCATCCACACATGGGAGTATTTGGTTAGTAATTTGATTTCCGACTTTGATCAACTTGTCTTAGTGAGGGATCAAATGATGCAGCTTAAAGAGAGAGTTGATCAGAGTCGCATAACCAAGCAACTTGATCCAAAATTTGACCGATTTTCAAAGTTGATTGGTTATCAACAACCAGTAACTAATGCTCCCCCCACTGTTCGTGTGCCTGCTGGTATAAGAAACAAAGGCCGCGGCTCGCATAGAAGGATTAAATCTAAGAAGGAACAAATGATCAGCCGCAAAGGGAAAAGGTCAAGGACATGTAGCGTATGCAATGAAAAAGGTCATGACATTCGGACTTGCGGCGAGCTTAAAGCCAAACAACAAGGTAAACAGGGAAAAAAGAAGATGAAGGGTGTCCAGATTGAAGATGGTGTGAGAGACAAAGACAATGAGGGTGAAGACGACGAAGAGGAAGATGACTTTGAAGATTACATCAGTGATGAGGGATCTGAAGAAGAAGATCAGTGGGAAGAGGTGTCTGGAGATGAAGATGACGAGGATGAGTAATGTCTTTTTAAATGTAAATGCGAATTTGTAATAAACACATGCGATTTTATATTCATTGATGTATATCATTTTTCACATGCGATTTTAGTATTATGAACATGCGATTTTTATATGCATCAGTTTAATTTTAGTTCATATGATTTTTCAAATGCGATTTCTTTTTTAATACATGCGATGTTGAGTTATCTTGTTTTTTTTTTTTATGTTATAGTGGCAAAGATCCCTAATTCATTCATGCGATTTTTAGATTATATTAAAAGCATAATATTTGTTCAAAACATATATCCAAAATACAAAATATTGGTTATTGTCAAACACAGCTACAACCATAAAATGATTTAACAGAAATTTAGTTACTTGAAGCAAAGATTTTGTCACGTTCAGTAGAGCTGAACTCCATCTTCTCCTTCACCGTGTTTAGAGCATCTGTCAGGAAAGAGAAGGCTAAGTCATCAGCTCGAGATTGCTCTTTTATGTGATCCAAAGCTTTGTCCCTGAATCTTGATGGTGGTTCTTGAAGTAGCTTTTCCCATACTGCTCGATTGTTCTTGATTTGTTCAAGGATTTTGCCCTGCACATCAAGAACCAGATGAGAAGAGTTGACATCAGTGGTTATTTCTGTCAACGTGCGAGTTGACAATAGCTCCTTGATTGCAATATTTTTGATTTTTTCCATATCTTCAGCTGCCATTTTTGTTTGTGTCTGTGTGTTTTGTGTGTGTTTTATTTGGTCTTTTATGTCTTAATATGGAAGGTAGTTATCAAGGTTTTTTATATTAATATACTAAATTTATTATATAGGTAGGGTGGTAAGTTCAGTAGTATTTATTGTAAAATTCATCATTACATGTCAAATTATAGTCACATCGTTTATAAATTAAGTTTTTTATATAAAATAATATCATTTTCAGTTTTTATGATTGGTAGTTTTTTTTTTTTTTTTTGTATTTTTGTTACAAATTTTATTTTTTTTAAAGTTTTGTTTGCAGCCTTATTCGAAATCGCATTTGATTCCAAAGAAATTCGCAAACTGTAAGAAACAAACAATTAAGTGTCCCTTTCTATGATATCGCATGTTTAATTTATATGAAATCGCACATTATATGAAGGGGATATTGAAAAGTTTGATATCGCATTTGTATTATCATGAATTCGCAAACTATATGAATTTTCAAAGAACTCTTAAACTTTTTTACTGATATCGCATATGCATCCCATGAATTCGCAAACTATATGAAATTTCAAAGAATTCTTTTTTTTATACCGAATTCGCATTTACATTTATCAACATTTTCGCACATGATTTGTCAACCTGCACCATCTTCTTCGATAGTCAGTGCATACAAAATTTCTAAATTCATCAGAAGTTTTCTCAGAAGAGTTTGTTGAAATAGGCATCGATCCATTTTGGTGAAGAAGAATCGTTCTGGTTAATTGTTATAATTTCGGTTTTCGTTTTGATTTAGGATCTTAAGTTATGATTTTTGACGTTATGATTTTTGAGGTTTTGTTCGCCGTTTATCAGGTGCTTTGATCTTAAATTTTACGATTTTAACCTTGGCGGTTTCCTTTTTATTAATCCTATGTTGACATTTTTAATAGAAAAAGGCGCTGTTTATGAAAGATGATCTGACGGCTGTGGACGACGCGTACATAATGTATGATTAGGTTATTTGTATGATAACCGACCTCTCTCTCTATACATATATATATATATATATATATATATATGGTGGGAATTGCTACAAAGTCCATTTTTCCTACAAAGTGTAAAAAATCATAAAACATCATAATGTCAACCATAAAATACACTCAGAATCCAGAAATAACAAAATGAAAATTACTAAAACGCCATATTTGTGGGTTTTGTGTTTTGTTTTGGATGATAATGCTTTGATTATCGAATGACTAAAATTAGTGTGTTTTATGTTGATTATCATGTTGTGTTTTATATTCATTGTTCTACCATGGTATGTTTGAAGTTTTTATGGACTGTTAGGGTTTGGATATTGTGTTTTAGTGATCTTCACTATGTTATTTGTGGGTTTTGAGTGTGTTTTATAGCCTAAATTGTGGTGTTTTATGACTTTGTAAGAAAAATGGACTTTGTAGCCGAACCCCACCATATATATATATATATATATATATATATATATATATAGGGAGCCGCTAAAATGAAAACCACCTCCAGTTGTAAGAACCGCGAGAACCACTCTTAACCAATCATATTATGCCAACAAAAGGGGTATTTTGGTCTTTTACCCCAAATGTCATTTCTTCTACCTCTCTCCTCATTTATAATTGTCAGTTTCTTTTGTCTCTCTCTACCTTTTTGAAAATTCATCTCCTCTCTCCTCTCAATATCATCTGGTTATTTTATTTAACAAGCTTCTTCCTCATTTTCATTTGTTTCCAATTCCATCTGGTTATTTTATTTAAGAAGCTTCTCCATCACTCACGCCCCTGCTTTCTCTCTTCAAACCCTAACCCAAACATAACCACCCGCACCATCCTTCTCTCTCGCAACTTCGGTCGACGGAGCAACTCCGGCTGGCTAATATCTTGCTTATGTTTTTTTTGTTGAAAACCCTTGAAAATCTTTGAAAAAGAGGGGAAAATCATTCACCTTCAGTGGATTTTTGTTACCTTTGATATGCTAGTATCTAAATCATTCAATTTTAGTGGATTTTTGTTACCATCGATGTCGATTTGTTCTCCTCGGCTCCCATGTTTTCGGCGACAACCACCAGCCAAACACCCCCCTCCGTCTCTACAGTAATCGCCGGCCACCCAACTGTGGTGGCGGCGCGTGATGCCGGTTGTTCAGCTCTTCACTAGCGGTAGAACACGAAGAGAGAGATCCGACCACCACTATAGGTGGCAGTGCACCACAAACAACGGCAGCAGCCGTAATAGGCAACGTCGGGGGGGGGGGTTATGGTGGGGTTGGGTGGCGTCTCGAAGCAAAGAGATCCGACGGCGGCGGCGCCGCCGGAGCCACATCGTCTACGGCAGTGGCAGTGGCGGCGGAGGTTATGTTTCGGGTCAGTTTGGGGATGTTTCTCCGTTGTTTTGATTTATGTTGTTGATATTGTGGGGATTTTTACTAATGCTTGTTAATATTTGGATTTTGGTTGGTTTTACTGGTGCTTTTGCTGATGCCTTTGAAATGTGGGGTGGTTTGCTTGATTCTGTGGGTTTGTTTGTTTTTAAAGGTGACCGATTTGAAAGTGGTCCAGATGGTGCTCGGTGGTGCCGATGGTGCCCGGTGGTGCCGATGGTGCCCCGTGGCGCCGATGGTGCCCGAATTGGGGGTTGAGTTGTCTTCTTGATTCTGATGGGTATATTTGATATGTCTGGGGGGGTTTGAATGGGGTTCTCTAATTTCTGTTTTTTGATTTGTATTCTTGATTGAGTGGGTTTTGATCCGTTTTGGATTTGGGGCGGCGATGATGAGAAAAAAAATCGTAGATTTTGATGACGAGGGCGCGGCAAGGACGGTGGAGGGTAGGTTTTTGAACCTGCAACCCCAGTTTGCAGCCTCTGATTATCGGAAAAAATCTGAGCCAAAACTTCGTTATTTTTTAAGAACCCACTCGTTTTTTTTTTTTTTGTTGGGTTTTTTTTTAGGCGTCGATGATGATAACAATATATCTGAGACACCTCCCGAGTTTGCGATTTCTGAGTGCGTTCGTTTTTGCGTAAAAATTTTTTTGTTTTTTTGTTGGTGTTGGTTTTTTATATTCTTTCCCCCGTCGATGACAATAAAAATCTATCCGAGACACCTACCGACTTTGCGTAAACAAGTTTTAGTGTAAAAAAGTTTTTGTGAAAAAAAAGTTCAACCGTAAACTTTTACGTAAAACGTAAAAAGTTTAACGTAAAACTTAAAAAAGTAAAACGTAAAAAAGTTTAACGTAAAACTTAAAACTTAAAAAGTTTTACATAAAACGTAAAATTTAAAAACATAAAAAGTTTAACGTAAAACTTAAAATGTTTTACGTAAAACGCAAAACGTAAAACGTAAAACCGAAAAAAACGTTAACGTAAAAAACCCGGGGCGTAAAACGTAAAAAACCGACACGTAAAACGTAAAAAACCGACGCGTAAAACGTAAAAAACCGACGCGTAAAACGTAAAAAACCGGGGCGTAAAACGTAAAAAACCGACACGTAAAACGTAAAAAAACCGACACGTAAAACGTAAAAAACCGGGCGTAAAACGTAAAAAACCGACGTGTAAAACGTAAAATAACGTTAACGTAAAAATTGGCGCATAAAAGAACGGCGCGTAAAACTGGGCATAAAAACAGCGCATAAAAACACGGTCGCAAAAAACGGCGTGAAAAAACGGGGCGTCTACCGGGTCGTAAAAAAAACGCACGTAAAAAACGGGGGCGAAAAAAAACGGCAATACGGATCGTAAAAACGGCGCGTAAAACGGGCCGTATAAACGGCGCGTAAAAACGGGTCGTAAAAAACGTAGATTTTGATGACGATGGCGCGGCAAGGACGGCGGAGGGTAGGGTTTTTGATCCTGCAACCCCACTTTTGCAGCCACTTGATTATCGGATAATCTGAGCCAAACCCCATTTTTTTTTCGAGATACCCTTTGTTTTTGATGTTTGTTGGATTTTTTATATTTTTTTTGAGGCGTCGATGATGATAGCAATCTATCTGAGACACCTACCGAGTAGCGATTTTCTGGGTGCGTTCGTTTTTACGTAGAATGTTAAACGTTTTACGTAGAACGTAAAACGTAAAAAGTTTAACGTGAAAGGTAAAAAGTTTAACGTGAAACGTAAAAAGTTAAACGTGAAACGTAAAAAGTTTTACGTGAAACGTAAAACGTAAAAAGTTTACGTAAAACGTAAACCGTAAACTTTTTTATCGTAAAACGTAAACTTTTTTGACGTAAAACGTAAAAAAACGGCGCGTTAAAACGTAAAAATTTTAACGTAAAACGTAAAAAAACGGCGCGTTAAAACGTAAAAAATTTAACGTAAAAAAACGGCGATTTTCTGTTGCGTTCGGTTTTGCGTAAAAACGTTTTTGTAAAAAAAAAAATAAACCGTAAACTTGTTAACGTAAACCGTAAACTTTTTATCGTTAAAAACGTGAAGCGTAAAAAGTGTTACGTAAATTTGTCCGTAAGTTTTACGTAAAACGTAAAAAGTTTTTCGTAAGTTTTACGTAAACTTTTTCGTAAATTTTTTCGTAAGTTTTACGTAAACTTTTTCGTAAGTTTTTCGTAAAACATAAAAAGTTTAACGTAAAACGTAAAAACTTTTACGTAAAACGTAAAAAGTTTAAATTTTTAACGCAAAACGTAAAAAGTGTACAAAAAGGGGCGCGTTAAAAAAGTGAAAAAAACGGCGCGTTTAAAACGGCGTGTAAAAAAACGACGCATTACAAAACGTGGAGAAACGGCGCGTTTTAAAAAAAGGACGCTTGAAAAAACGGCGCGTAAAAGCGCGTAAAAAAACGGCGCGTTAAAAAACTTCGGAAAAACGGCGCGTTAAAAAACTTCAAAAAAACGGCGCATTAAAAAACTTCGGAAAACGGCGCGTTAAAACGGCGTGTAAAAAGCGTGTAAAAAATTTGGCGCGTTAAAAAACGTGGAAAAAATGGCGCGTTTAAAAAAACGACGCTTGAAAAAATCGGCGCGTTAAAAAACTTCGGAAAAACGGCGCGTAAAAAACGTGTAAAAACCGCGCGAAACGCCGATTGAGAAAAACGACGACTTAAAAAAGGCGCGTAAAAAACGGTGCGTTAATAAAACGCCGATTGAGAAAAACGACGCCTTTAAAAAACGGCGCGTGAAAAACGGCGCGTGAAAAACGGCGTTAAAAAACGTTGCGTTAAAAAACGGCGCGTTAAAAAATCGATGCGTTAAAAACGGCGCGTTTAAAAAAACGCCGATTGAGAACGGCGCGTTAAAAAACGGCGCGTTAAAAAAGGCGCGTTAATAAACGGCGCGTTAAAAAAACGACGCGTTAAAAACGGCGCATTAAAAAACGGCGTTAAAAAACGGCGCGTTAAAAATGGCGCGTTAAAAAACGGCGCGTTAGAAACGGCATGTTAAAAAAACGCCGATTGAGAAAAACGACGCGTTAAAAAAACGGCGCGTCAAAACGGCGCGTAAAAAACGGCGCTGAAAAACGGCGCGTAAAAAACGGCGTGTAAAAAAAAACGGCGCGTTACGCTTGAAAAACGACGCGTTAAAAAACGGCGTTAAAAACGGCGCGTCAAAAAAACGTAAAAAGTTTAACGTAAAACTTAAATTGTAAAAAGTATAAAAATCTTTTAAAAAAAATCTGAATTTAAAAATGTTTTTAATAAAGAAATTATGTTTAAAAAATAAAAGTAATAAAAAGTAATTAATGAATAGGACAAAAAAGGTAATTTAAAATTAATATATATATAAAGACAAAATAGAGTTATTTTACTTAAATACCCTTTTGGATTATAATATTAAAGACATAATAAGACAAAAAACTTTTAATATTAATATTAACTACTTTTAATCACATCCATCCATCTAGTTGATCTAAGGGCCATAAAGTGGTTCTCATGGTTTTTACAACTAGAGGTGGTTTTCATTTTAGCGATCCCCTATATATATATATATATATATATATATATACATATAGGGAGGGGCTCATGCGAGAACTCCATTTATTGCGAGAACCGCGAGAACCAATGTGAACACAACCTAAAATAGCTAAAAAAACCTAAAAAAAACCTAACCCCCCCCCCCCAAAAAAAAACCTAAACCCCCCACCCCCACCCCCCAAAAACCTAAAACCCCCCCACCCCCAAGCTAAAATGCTAAAAACTAAACCCTCAAAAACCTAAAAAAATCTAAAAAAAATAAAAAAAAAGCTAAATTTTTTTTTAATATTTTTTATGCTCAAATCGCTACTTTTAGTGGCCAAAAAAAAAATTTTTTTTTAAATTTTTAATTTTTTTTTTGCTTCGAAAAGTAGTGTTTTTTAAATAAAAAATATTTAAAAAAAATTTGTGTGATTTTTAGCTATTTTTAGGCATTTTTGGTTGTGTTCACATTGGTTCTCGCGGTTCTCGCAATAAGAGGTGGTTCTCGCATGATCTTCTCCCTATATATATATATATAGGATGGTTCAAATGAAAACCACTTTTATTGTGAAAACTCGAAAACTAATTAAAAAAAGCCTAAAAAACACACAAAAATTTTTTTTTCAATTTTTTTTATAAAAATCGCTGGTTTTTATATATATAAAAAAACTTTTTTTTCAAAAAAAAAATAATAAAAAATTTGTGTAGTGCACATGTGTAATAATACACATGTGTAGTACACATACACATGTGTAGTATTACACATGTGCACTACACAAATTTTTTTTTTTTTTGAAATTTTTTTTTATATATAAAAAAAACCTGCGAAATTTGGTTTGCAAAAAAAAATAAAAAAAAAATTATATGTTTTTTTGACTTTTTTTAGTTAGTTTTCGAGTTTTCACAATAACTAGTGGTTTTTATTTGAACCTTCCCCTATATTGAAAAAGTTTAAGATACTTTCATTTGATTTTTTGTCAAATAAAAAGAAAATATTTTTAGTAGAATTGGAATATACATATGTATGCTCGAGACACACAAAATAAACACATATTAAGAGACATCCAATTATTTAATTCATTAACAAATTACTAATAATACATTTGTCTTTGGAGAATGAATCCAATAAATCAGGATAATAAAAGATGAAAATGTTTATAATATAATAGATGCCTATAAAAATATCTTCACTTAGTACAAGATTTCGATTTCGATTTAATAAATATATTTTTACAACTAAAATAAAAGAGAAGCGAATGAAGTAAGAATATGAGTGGCCACTATTTGTTATTTTAAACTTTATACACTTTTCTTTAACCAACAAAAAAGAAATTATACTTTTTTATATGGAGTGTACTTTTTCTCTTAACTTTTCCCCTATAAAGTATAAAACATTACTTTACTAAAAATAGTGGTTAGTTGAATGATTGAGCGTTTAAACCTTGAGGTAAGAACAAATTTTAAAATAATAAATGATCATAATATCAAGAAAGAGTTTCACAACTAAGAGGTTATAAGCATAAAGTTTAAGTAGGAGATTAGCTATGAGCAATCACAAATGGGTGTTATGTAACAGTTAAATTTTTTAATTTCATTTTCTATAGGATTGTTGATGGTCACATATATATTAAGGTTAGCAGGTTTCACATACATAACCCAGTCACAGTTATAACCAAATGTATATTGTTTCTAAAACTAGTACATGCTCGTGTGTAATACTGAACGCGAAATCGTGAAAAAAGTTATGTTGGATCTGAGTGTATGTTGTGTATAGTTTTCTTTGTAAAATAGTTAATCAAATTGGGAAATACAATCAAACGATAGTATCTAAGAGCATTCTCATCCAATCCATCAAATTATACATACATTCCACTAAAAAACAACTCCTATATCAATATATTTTCACTAAAAACAAATATTTTTTCTCTCACCTTTTCAATTAAATAATATTATAATTACATTTTTCTCTCTCCTTCACTCACAACCACTTTCAATATATATTAAAAAAATTATACTGGGTGAACAGTGTCCCCCCAAATATACAGATGAACAGTAACATTTTCTCTCTCCTCCACTCACAACCATTTTTTATACCCTTTATAATATAAAAACTACCCCTCACATATTTTGATGATTTGGATGAGAATGCTCTAAACACATCAAATAATCACATATGAACAAGGAATGATTACAAATGCTATTCAATAGATGTAAATTGTAATACAATCAAACAAGTACACAGTACTCCTCTCGCTAGTTGAACACACTTTCATTTAGTTTTTATGCACTTGGCTCTGAGTTTTTACTAATTACAAAGACACTCAAACTGTAAATAGGACATGTGAATTGCTGGTGACGTCATCATAAAAGCGATCTTCAATAACTTCATTAAATGATGTAACTTCTAGTAGTTGTGAGAAGTGCTATTTTTTAATAAAGAAAGTAAAGGTTTTATTTTTAAGAAAACAAAAGAAATTGAATTTTTTAAAACTAAAAACCAAAGAAAAAAAAAGATGGCCAAAACCGCCCAAATCACAAGACCTCCCGTTTACATCCACGTAGCCCGACCGCTAGGCTACGTATCTAACCCGGATGGATATATACTAACTGTTATTATTCTTATATTTTTTAAATAAAAAGAAAAAAATAAGCGCCACGATGAACACGAAGGCCGGGCTAGAACCCGTGACATCTGCATATTAACAACAATAACACCACTAGTATACACATTAAGATCCGAAATAGCTGGGTTGTTATTTTATTTAAACATTGATTTATGGTTCATCTTCTCCATTATAAATAAACCGAACAGTGAGTCGGCCATTGATTTGTTTGACGATTTAGTATAAGGTTAAATAAAAAAATTATCATGTTACAGAATAAAGAAAGAAGAAAAAATATACGTAAATGGTCACTGGACTAACTTGGTTAATAAACCTAAAAACTCATTTATTTTTACCTCTAATAATTAATTAGTTTTTATATTTATAAACTTTTAAATTAATTAACTACATAACTATATTGATATTTAACAAAATAAATGAATAACTAGGAAAAATCTCCCATCATTTATTTAAATTCGCTAAAGTTTCAAAAGGTAAGGATTCGGATTTTCAAAACGGGTCGGATTTTGGAAACCATTTTGATGGATGTTACAGAATCAGAATGGGAAGTGGTTATCGGAGAGTTCAATTTAGCAGATAATGACTGGCTATCTGATATTTTTGTTCTCAGTGAATCTTGGATCCCTGCATACTATAGAATGGAAGAGCTGTCAGGCCTTATGCGAACTACATCGAGGTCGGAGAGTGAGAATCATTTTTTTGTCACACCCCCAAATTACCACATGCGGAAGCCCCCGCTAAGCGTGTGACGTACCAGGATCTAGCCACCAATCACGTTGAACTCATAACAAGATTTCAAATCAAACTTTCATTTAATATAACACAGTGTTACAAAACATTAATTATAACTCAACGTATTTAGAGTAAGCATAAATCATTAATTAAGTAATTCATGAACCAAGTGTATGAAAACCATTAGTCGCGTCTCGTAATTCCATGTATCTCGACCCATTACCACTTCAGCATCCCAGACAGCAAGTTCCAACGACAAGCACCTATAGACCTGCAAGCATGCAGAAAAGTGTATCCGACAACGCTGGTGAGTTCACAGTTTTGGTTTACCGAAAATCATGTTACGTGTTTTGTTGCCAAATGTTTAGTTCAGCTCATAGTAATTCCAAAAACAATGTTGATAATAACTCGATACCGTACAAGATGGCTCCAGATTGTTTGCCCTTCCCCAATGCCCCTATCTAAGCATTGGTCGAGTGGTTAAGGTAATTAGTTAACGTCCGTCCTCCCCGGTACGGTGTGAGGGTGCCAAACCCAATAGCGCTATCAACTAATAACCCCGTTGCCTCCCCGGCAACCTTTTCGGTAGAATATGGGACTTAAGGTGATAGGAGTGAGTGTATTATCCAACATTCCGGTTTAACATTCCAGTCAAACCCATTACCTAATATTCCTCCCCGGAATATTTACCAGATGTCCCTCCCCGGGACGCATGCTTGAAAAAGAGCAGTGAACTCACCTTAGATTTGCTCGGTAAGTTACGTTACATTACCTATTCCAAGTTGGTCAACCAAACCCTACCGTGGTTACCAAAGATGATCAGTTTCGTTAACATATATCCAAGTCACGTATTCAACGAGTCACATGTAATATCGTTGTCACTTAACACATAGCAAACGTTTAGATTTCATACACGTTCATAACACAAGTTCTTTTCCCCAACATTAGTTACCAATAACATCAGTTTCATAGTAATTAAATCACGTATTGTCACAAATTGCATTCATCACAAAGATCACCATAACACGTACTTGGTTCTTATACAAGCCCACATCACATGTGATTGTCACACATAACAGATGAGTTTCTACTCACACTAGTCAAATCTGATTTCTCATTCTTAAACAGTATTGTTATCATGCAACAATTAGCATTTATAATCCAACTATCCTATATCATATTCATCACAACTGTTTCACTGTTCTAACCATTTGCCTTTACGGCGAAGAATCCTTATGGCGAAGGTCTATTCTTCGCCGAGAATGAATACGACGAAGAGTCCAAGAGGTTCGTCAAACACCAGTCGACGAAGGACTAATCTTCGTCGTGGATGAGCACGGCGAAGAACCATGGAGGTTCGTCAAGGATCAGTAGACGAAGGATCAATTCTTCGTCAGACTAGATTCTTCGTGGGGATAGTCCTTCGTCGCTGCCCTCAACAGTTTCCTCTTTGCAAGCACAATTATTAACAGTTTCTATGATATGCAATACCCTAATCATCGTTCCATTATTGACGGCAATTAGCACATACTACACATTCAGATTCAGATTCGAATGCAGTTTATCATTATCATCATCAAGTTATCAACATCATGACCCTAATCCATGAACAAGGTGTACATAACAGAATATTTGAAGCATCAGATTCAGTTGATAAGAATCCTAATTACACATTCGTTATCATCACACAAATCCATTCCTTCACAATTATCATCGCAAGGTGTTCATGAACAATCCTTGATCCGATTATATCCTAATAATTCATTCCAACAGTTGACTATCGCAAGCGGTTTATCATGGTTTTCACTATCATACCATTATTCCACAAATCAACAAGAACGTGTATATATACAAAGACAACTATCATGCAATAACATACATATAAACACAATTATCAAGTACCGGGTCTTAACAATCAGCAAGAGTAGAACACTAACCGTAACATAAGATGAATCGGTGACGTTTGGGATGAGGGGCTTCGAAACGGAGAAGAGAGGGCTGCCGTCGGGTAGCTTGAGAGGGAATGAGAGCTAGGGTTTGTTTATGATGATGAAAACTAGATCATGGAAAGCCACACACAACCCTTTTGTGTGCATACAGTTACTACAAAGATCGGGCCCGGACTTGGGTCGTGATTTGGGCCGAGAGCCCTTATTGGCGAAGATCTCTTCTTGGTGAAGATCCTTCTTCGCCACGTTGGGATTGTGACAAAGGATCACTCTTCATAGAAGATTGGTTGTGACGAAGGATCACTCTTCGTCGAGGAGTGAGTGTGACGAAGGACTACTCTTCGTCGAGTGTTTCTCAATTAGGGTTAACATAATTATGTTATGACTAAACATTACACAATACTTAAGTTTCCACGTAACACCCAAATGTAATCAATACTTTAATCATTCAAATATCATGCATAAGATACAACATAAAATGAGTTGTGAAACAAATGATGTGTCACGTCCCCCGACCCCACCTTGGATGGAATCGGGAGTCGCGAGCAGCCAAGTGGTACCGGTGATTATTTTGAAAAACATTGCAGCGGAAATTTCATCAGGACCGTGAGTTAGGAAAAATATTAGAGTTTAGAAACACCGGATTTTATTTGTTAAATAGATGGGATAAAAATCCACGTTTTACAATGGTAGCTTTAATAAGGGATAAACCCGATTATATAAAACTATTTTTCTTAATTTAATTTAATTTAATTGATAAAAATGAGCCACTTCTGTAAGTCTTGTTGGTGCCGTATGCAACTCTTACTCCAATCTACTGTAATTACCTGAAACGCGTTTTAAAAATGTTTTGTCAGCAGGGAAATACTGAGTGAATCATTCATTTTAATGACACGTTGTTATAATTTACAGTATTAAGGGAGATTACAATGTTTCTATCAACCAATTACCCACAGTATTTGTCACTCGACCGGATCTGTGACTATGGTCATACCACTATTGGGTCCTGTCACCCAATAGTGACGAGTATCACAAATTTTAGGCTCGCCCACCTAAAGTGATAAAACAACAGTAATGTGCACAATACCCCACATACCGGCTGTAATATGGTCATTACATAAACTTAATCCCTGTAATTATAACTTTGAAAATAATTTGGAGTATTGTAAAACAGATGATAAAAAGAGAATGACTCACAGTATAAGCATGCAGTATTGATTTAACAAGCTTCTTGATTCTACTCCTTCTGATAATTAAGCATATACTTTATTATTTTGGATCTTCTGATGATTAAGCATCCATTTTGATTATAAGTGTATAGTTGGGAGTATTCGGATGGTTAAACATATAGTTTAACAGAGTGGAATATGTATTTGTGTAAAACCATATCAAACCTAACGATGATCACGAGATTCGAACCTTAACGAATTTCACAAAGTATAGTCTTATTCAGACAGTACTTTGGTATCCATTTAATGAACTCACAAAGTATAGTACTTTGGATTCCGTTTAACGAAATTCACAAAGTACAACACTTTGGCATTCGTTAAATGGTTCCTGAATCAATCGGACAGAATATCGCTTTGGTGATTATTGGTTAGAACACCAACGTATAGAGAGAAGAATAGAAGAAATGAACAAAGGAAAATGAATCCTAAGCTTCCTATTTATAGGTAAGGTAGATTCATTTTTCTTAGCTAGGAAGTTTCCTTAACCATTGAGTTTCCTTAACTATTAAGTTTCCTTAACTATTAAGTTTCCTTAACTATTAAGTTTCCTTAACCATTAAGTTTCCTTAACTATTAAGTTTCCTTAACCATTAAGTTACTTATCCATTTAACTAATTAACCATTTAACTAATTAACTTACTTAGTTGTTTAATTAATCTTGCTTAGCTTAATTAACCTTGATTAACTTAATTAATCTTGATTAACTTAATTAATCTTGATTAACTGATTAATTAATCATACTTAACTTAATTAACAGATTAATTAATCTACTCAGTTAACTTAACTACTAAGTTTATTTAACTATTAAGTTTTCTTAGCTTTTAAGTATTCTAGCAGCTTCCTGCTTACGAGTTCTAATTTCTAGATACAATGGAACTCGTTTTAGTGTATTAACTCAATTCAACTTTAACGATAATCACGAGATAGAAACCCTCACAACGAATGACAAAGTGCGATACTTAAACATCCATCGAATTCACGACGAATGACAAAGTATAACCCGAGTTTGAGCAGCACTTAAACATCCATTGGATAGTTTCAATCGATCGGATAAAGTATCGTACCAGTGATTAGAGTTAGTACCCTAATAACGGGCAGAGTTTCGGGATTTATAAGGTATAATCCCGAGCTATTATTTACAAAAATAAAAGCTGACGGAAAGAAAAGAATTGAACAGTGATCGAGTTAATACCCTATATCCGTAGCAGCGTTTCCCTATGCGGAAATTCGAATTTTAGCAGAAAGAAACGATTTTTGAAGGAAATTTTCGAGCACAGATGAACTGCTCATGCCCAGGCAATTTATAGCAAACTTTTGGGTTTTACGCGGCCCGCGTAAACCCTTTGATGTATCTTACGCGGCCCGCGAGGGTCATAAGGCGGCAGTAGAGTTGCTGAGTCATCGGTGGTTGTGACACGTGTAACGACACGTGTCCTGAAGCTTATCCAGAGGTTTCAAGAGCTGTCGCGGCCCGCGTAAGCCTAGGCTTACCCTTATGCGGCCCGCCTAAAGATCAAAATTCTTGATTTCTTGATTTTCCATGCACAGAAGGGTTTTCAGGGTCCGGGTTTTCACTTACGGAGCGTGTTAGGACATTTTTGTGTGAGCCGTTACATCCTCCCCACCTTGTTCTAAATCTCGTCCTCGAGATTTGGACTATGATATTTTCTTTGATCAATTGAGGGAGATTCTGAATTGATAAATCTATTTTGTGAATGGAAGTATGAAAAATGATTTGTCAATGATTAACCCAAAAATCAATATCGCTTACTTAAATGGTAAGGATACACTGGACAATATAATAGAATTTAGTGTATCATGGTCTGAATACATAACTGTATCAAGACTATTAAAATGACGAATCAAACAAATGACGTATGAATAGGGTTTATTATTAGCACAGGCTACAAATTTATACGAACACTGCAAGGTGTCGTAATGATCGAAAGAATTCAATCATTATGGTGACCGAATAAATTCACCGTTTTCGAAATTAGCTGAGAGTTTCAAGGAAGCGAATCTGGATATTTCAAAAGATGAGATGTTCAAATGAACGAGATAAAAAGATATAGTTTCCAAGGTGATTAGGTTCAAGCCAAAAGAAATATATGATCAATGGATGTGAATATTTACAAGTTGTAAATGACTTTAGAAATAATAGAAGTCATTGTCAAAAGGGAACTTACTTTGATTGTCAACTGAGGAAGACTTAGAATCAACAAGCTTGAATGAAAATAGAAGTACGAAAATAATTTGTCAACTGAGAAAAATTAAAGGGGTTGACAATTATCGAATTACAAGGATACACCGGAATATAATAAAGTTTAGTGTACGTTTGTCTTAACACATAGTTGTATTAAGACCACTTTCAAGGATGAGTCAAGCGAAAGGTATATATATAGAGATTAGCTCAAGCTACAAGTCTATACCGACGCCACAAGGTGTCGTAAGGATCGAAATAGTTCAATAATTGCGGTGACCGAACAATTTCACCGTTTTTGTAATCAACTGAAAGCGTTAATTAAGTAAAGTTGGATATTAGTTTCGAATAGGATTTTCAATTGATGATGATAAGACCAAATGAATATCATAGAATTTTTGATCAATGATGAAAGAAACTTTAGAGATATACCAGAATATGATATGAATTTGTGTACTCTTATCTTAATACATAATTGTATTAAGACTGTTTAAAATAATGAATCAACAGAAAATAAATAAATAAATCCGTACATCAGGTGTGAAAAGAAGATTAGCTCAAGTTTCAAATTAAAGAAAACGTCACCCCAAGGTGTCGTAGTGATTGAAATAATAGCAGTGACTGAATGAGTTCATGAAATCAATTGAAAGTTCAACGAAGTAAATTCGAATGTTTGATTCAAAGAATCTAGTAGGATTTTTGATTGAAAATGAAACAACTGAATAATGTTTTTCAATCAAAGATGATAAAGCAATAAAGATTACGAAACGCTCGATTAATGATGTAAGAATCATTAAGAGATACACTGAAATGTGATATGAATTTGTGTATCATTATCTTAGCACACGATTGTGTTAAGATTGCTTTTTATAGGATAAACCAACAAAGCAGATTCAGTACAAATTAAATCCGTATAAATAGTTCCGCATGAAACGACTGATAGTAATTTAGCACAATTTGCAAGTTCATACCAACACCACAAGGTGTCGTAGTGATTGAAACAAGGCAATAATAGAAGTGATCAAACAAGTATCACCGTGTTTTGAAATTAAGCGAAGGGTTCACAAAGTAAATCTGAATATTTGTTTTAAATAATTTTCATAGGATCTACAACTGAAAATGGAACGAATAAACAGTATTTTTGAGCTAAGAGGAAAGGCAATGAATATCACGAAATGTTCGCTCGATGGTAAAGGAATCGTTAAGAGGTACACCGGAATATTTAACACGAACTGGGGTACCATTATCTTAACACATAATTGCATTAAGACTGATAATACATAGATCAAACAAGCGGATTTAATATCAATACACAATAAATAATTAAATCCGAGAATGGTGTGACAACGAAATTAGCGCAAGCTTCAAATTTTGTGAAAACGTCACCACAAGGTGATCGTGATCAAAGAAACAATTTAATGAAGTCAAATACCAAACAAGCCTGTTATGGTTCAAAATAAATGAAGTGCTTGTTGGGACTATTTTGAATATGATAGCTGCAATCCATCATATGGGACCTTGAATTGAATACGTACTGCAAGAAAGTTCAAACAGTTGAACTAGGTTTAAACAAAACGAGTCCAAGAAAGTTCTGTGGGATCGAGAATTGACCCGAACGAGTCATTCAGAGGCGTTCTTCTATGTTTCAGGTGCGGAATAACAAGAAACGTAGGTAGAAATAGCGTGTTCTTCACTTAATCTACTGTTTTATTGATTTGACAATGAATACAGCTCAAACGTCACACCGGCAGCACCTTGGTATGGAATTCGACAAAGTTACAAATGAGTTCGCTTATAAGGTTTATATAGGAATGAAGGTTTCGCTTATACGTACATATCCACAAAAGCGGAACCTTCTGTGTACGTATAAGCGGAACTATCATGGACCATATAGGCGAAACCTTTACACATTACCAAATAAGTGAAACTATCTCACTAACAACATACACTCGCCTATTTTCTCGTATATTGTGCCCTAATCTATACAATACAACATATGACTCGATCCAAGACGAAGTCGACAGATGAAGTGCACCAACAGACTCCCCCTCAGATGTTGACGGAGTCGTCCATCGAGTCACGACAATATTGCGTCTTCACATCTTCAATCTTGATCAGTCTCTGGGCTTTTCTTTCTGTCTATCTTCAGACTCCCCCTCTCGATTTGCTGGTATTCCTTTGTTCTTCAGCACATCTTCAGGATCGTTGTCTGGCCTTCACAGGTTCTTAGGATTGATCAGCCTGACTCAAATAGAGGTCTTCAGGAATCGAAACCTGGCACTCTATCCTCAGATTCAAGATCAAAACCTGGCTATACCTGCACATAATCTTATCCCAGCAATAAGATTTCTAAATTTAACAACTTGAGTGCACCAACACTAACTCCCTCTCAAATAACTCTTCCTCAGACTATGATGAACCCCTTGTTGATTTGACAACTATATTTTGATAATTTGAAGCACCCCCCCTCACAATAATGTCATCATGTTTAGCACTCGGAATTTTGAAAATCTGCTTTTCAATATCAGTTGTCGAAAATCTTTTTTTCTTTTTCAAAAGATTTATGCTAAAACACACCCAAAATCTCTTTGAATTTTCTAAAAGAAAGTAAATGACACCACTTGAAAAGACAGAATGAAGCAGAAATGAAATATATACAGGCAATATTTTTGTGAGTTCGTGTAAGAGGATCATATCAGTTTATGAGACATGTCACTAACACCATTAAGCTTGTTACATTTTAAGTTCTAAACAATTCACTTAGATTGTCAGTATATCGGTCCACTGAAATTTTCACACAAAGTTCAATTGATCAGAGATACGATATTAATGTCTTAGAAACTAACTTATCTGTGTCTCTCACTACTTGAATATACTCCAGTATCCAGATCCCAATATTCAGTCTTACAGGTGAGTATACCACAACTGATATCTATATAGGGGTTAGATGCGAGGACCGTGAGAGCTCAGGTCGATACTTCCGTATGCGCAGAGAGATGACGGCTTTGACTTTTCGGTGTGTCCCCTTTAGAGGATCTTTTAGATTTCAACAGCAACGACTATCAATTTTATTGTTTCATCAGCATGCTGAGGGCGAAGCTATGTTTCAAGCTTTTTGCAGAAAATATTATCCGGGGACTAGGTCAGTACTTCCATACAGCAGAAGTCCCGGGATAATACCCCAAATATCACTAAGCATAAAGACCTAGTATCTCAGAATAAGGGACCTTTCAAACAAGATTTCAGGGGTTACCTATATATCCAAGTTTGTGTTAACCCACAGAACAAGCAAGTTTGAAATTTAGTTTATATCTCGTCACAATTTACTAATTGTGTAAAAACCTACTGGCACATCCTCAGTGAGATTGTTTATCACATTTTATCTTTACATTTCTTTAGCATGTTGTGACAGCCTACTGATGTACTATCATTTCCTCTTTTCACAACGAAACTCATTTTTGAATTTTATCATGTTTTTGTCTTTTTCAAATTTTCAAATGTTTTTGGATTTTCTGAAATTTTCTACTCCCCCTAAAATGCAAACACATTTCAAAGGAAAATTTGAAAACTACTAGACTCTTGACCCACTTGAAAAGTAAAAAGTAAAACAAACTGTACAGAAACTTGACAACTGACATCGAATCACATCAAATCGCCATTCACTCGGCATAAACAATCTGAACTCCCCCTATCACAAACCATTTTCTCATTTAGATCTCAAAACACTTAAGTTTGTTTTAACCAAAATGATTTTTCCGGAAAATGAGTTTGTTTTTACCACTTTTAAGTTTACCATTTGTGAAGCATGGGGATATGGTTCATCATCTTGTTTATCAATCTCATATGTATAGTAAATCAAGTACAACTTAATGTCCCTGATTTACTCTTTGCAGTTCAGAAACCTCTGTATCACTTGTAAACATAATCTCTTCAAAGTATAACCAACAAAAATCACTTGTAAGTAAACCAAATAATACCACTTGTAGGTTTTCTTGTAGGAATGTTGACATCTACAAAAACCTCTTTACCACTTGGCAAACTAGTCAGAAAGATGCCGATTCCTGCTTCTCAATTACCAACCTGGAAGCTCCGGCGTAGTCTTTCAACCTGTAAAATTCAAACACTATTCAAAAATCTTTCAAACAAACTTTTCAAACACTAGAATGATGCCGATTCCTGATCCACGATATAAACTTGGGATCTCCGGCGTAGTCCTTAGACTTTTATGGAAAACAAACTTCCATCCAAGTCTTTTCAGACTTGATGGCTTTCAACTCTTGCGCAGTGGGGTTGTATGTTGCCTTTTTAGTCGCGTAAAAATCTTTAACCCCCTTTGCTTTCCCATTCAACATTTTACCAAAAATTTTCTTTACACTTCCATTAAATGTTTTCTCGACATAAAATTTATTTTTCTCATTGTAAAATTGATTCGAGATTTCAACATTCCCAACTTTCTTTTTAACTTCTTCAAATTTCAGTGACGGAAAATCATCATCATTCACTGAAATTTTCTCCTCAACCTGTGGTTCTTCTGGCTTTGTGGAACCAGATTCATCGCCGACATTCACATCATTCCTTTTAACAACCCACACTTGGTTGTCTTTTTCTTTCTTTTCATACATATTCTTCTTCGAACATTCACGAACCTCATAAGTTGAATTTTCAAAAACTTTAAGTTTTTCAGTTGGTGGTTCAATATCAACAACTTTTTCTTTTAATTTCTGAGAAACTCCCTGTTTTGTTTTTGCTTTCTTTGAACAATTCCATGCAATGTGACCAGCTTCATTGCACTTGCAACAGGTACGAGTCTCTCTTTGATACAACACTTCAGTTCCATTCTTTATTTTCTCAGCAAAAAAACTCTTGGTTTAACTGTCTCCAGAATGGTTTCTTCTGTTCCTCCCCTGAGCTTCCACCTGACACAAATTTTGTTTTTCTTTTAGAATTTTTATCGTTTTTATGATTTTCTAGTGGAACAAATCCTAGCTTTTTATAGCTACGATTTTGGTTAGGTTTCTTTTGAAAACCAGAACCAGAATTGTAACCTTTTTTCTTGTTTAGACGTTGTTGAACTCTTGAAGTATATTTTTTAGATTTTTCAAAACTTTTCAAAACTTTCAATTCAGGAATATTAACTTCTATTAGTTTGAAAGTTTTGTTAATCAATTCTGTTTTAATACTCATAATTGGGAACTCTTTGTTGTAATATAATTTGTCAGAACCATTCAAAGTATAAACAACTTCGAATGTTTCATCATTCAAATTTGCTTTTGATAACAAAAATTCTTTACTGTAAGACCGTTTAACCGACGAATTTTGACTGTTGACTGACGAATTTGACCCTTCAGACCCAGATTTTGACTCGGACTCCTCATCAGTATCCAACACCTGATCAACCACCTTTTTGATTAACTCAGACTCATGATCGGTATCGGACGAGGTAAACGTAACATCAATGTTATCTGGTAAACCGTCAGTTGTGTCGGTTTTTAGCTTTATATTGACTGCTTTCTCAAGTTGCTCCTCATTTGGTTTTCTAGGAGAATATCCTTCCAAAATTGGAGTCGGACATTTGTTATAGCTCACAGTCGGTTTCTTACCACAATCTTTTTTCTTCTTCGGCTTCTCGTCTTGAAAAGCTTCCATTCCTGCAACAGTTGGGTAAATACGATCAATGAGATAATCAGAACTAGAATAACTTTGAAGTAAACGCCTAATTCTCTCATTCTCAATCTTTTCTGTTTCCAACTCTTGCTTCCATTTAGCACTTTCTTCGATGTAAAAATTTATGGCTTTTTGCTTTGACATCATGACCGCATTCATCATTGTCAGTGCTTGTTCTCTTTCTGAGTTTGTCTTTTGAAGACCAGATACTGTTTTGTTCAAGACATCGTACGATTCTTTCACGTAGTTGAGGTTGAACAGTAACTACTCCTTCTTCTTTTCATACTCAGCAATGATGTCGTCTTTTGCTGCACAATCTTTGCAAGCTTCCAAACACTTCATGCAAGGCTTGACAATTTCAACAATCTTTTCAACTTCGATTGTTTTCACTACTTCTATCACTTTTTCTTCTTCTTTCACTTTCTCAGCTTCAATTACTTTCTCATCTTCAGTAATCTTCTCAGCAACACTTTCAATATTCTGAACATCGTCTTCAGATTTCTTTTGTTGTTCTTTAGCAGCTCTTTTCTCCTTCAGTTTCTCCAAACGATCTGCAAAATAGAAATGAAAACTTTCAGGAGAAAGATGAGATTTTGCAACATTTATATGTTTTTCTTCCTCATCATCACTACTGCTATCAACTGGTGATTGATCAAACTGTACAGATTTTTCAGATTCAACATCTGATACTCCAGAATCAGTTGGTGTTTGATCAAATACAACTTCTTTTTCTGAAGTAACATCATTCTGAACAATCTCATCAGCATTCTGAGCACTCTGAGAACTTTCATCAGCACTTTCTATACTTTCATCAGACGTAACAGACTGTTCCTCCACATTTTCCACCGTCTCACCAATAGACTTCATCCAGGTGGTAAACATGTCTGGTTCTCTGACAATCTTGGCAATGAAAGCTTTGAACTCTCCCTTTTCATCAACAAACATATCCCAGCTGAAGCCTTCAGGTAGTCTTTCATCATCTTGATCAACTAGATAGGCTTTGTTGTCAGGAGATATGTATTTGTCCCAGCTGAAGTCCACTAAACACGCTCTCTTAGAATCTTCAATCTTCCTACCATGAGCCGTTTGTGAATCTTGTGATTGACCAACCTGCTGATAAATGGCTTTCCGGTAGTAATAATCTTTTCCGAACGGATTCTGAGCTCCACTAGCTTCTCTACCCTTGCACTCCCATTTGAATGGCCTTTCTCCCTGCAACGAAAACAAGTAACTTTAGATTTATCAAAACCTAAAGTAGATACATGAGCATCAAGAAAGTCATTTCTCCCGGTGATTGTTTTGAACTTTTCAGCAAGTCGAAGAACACTTGCAAGACACCATTTGATATCCATTAATTCCATCTCTTCGGCGTCTATTTGGTCATAATCCTCTTTGGTGAGCATGGGATTTCCAATCCGACCAGCTACTAGACCCTCATAGGATAACAACACTGAACCAAGTAGAGCCATGTGGTCTTTAGCAGTTTCTTCTGAGAAGCTTTGCCCTTTTGGAAGATTTAGAGCTATGTTACACTGAATCACGTAGCCATTTCCAGTTTTTGTGCTTTGAGACTGAAAGCTTGTGTTTGATTCTTTAGGATTGACACTTGGATATGATGAGAATCCGCTGCTGCTTTTGGTTGAACTCTGATCAGCTTTTTCCGTTGAATCACCAGCACTGAATGCAGTTTGAATTTTCGGACTTCTCTCAGATTCTGGAACTGGAACACTACCTTTGTAATACATCTTTACATCCTGTTGACCACTCGGATTGTTCATCCTAGCAATCTTCTGCTGTTCCAGATCCTGACTCTCAATCTTTTCTATGAACTGAGAAATCGTTAGATTATCATACACGCCCGTATTCTTTAATATCATCAAATATGTTCCCCACTCTTTGGGCGGTAACGCATCGGCTAACTTGTCTACCCACTCTTCACGATCTTTTTCAATACTTAACATCGACATTGATCGTACAAGGTGGCAGTATCTCTTAATCAGCTTCTTTGTGTCTTCACCCGGTAGACTGCTGAACAGATCAAACTCTTTCTTAAGCAACGCTTTCTTGCTCTTAATCATGTTCTCGCTTCCTTCAAATTTTATTTTAAGAGCATCCCATATCGACTTTGCAGTTTTGTCGTGCTGTAGCAGAATGAATATATCTTCTTTAATCGCTTGCTGCAATAAACTGATCATCATCTTCTCGGCTTTGTACATCACCCGTTCTTGATCTGTGAATTCTGATAACTGTTTGATAACCTGCAACTCTGTTCGAGGCAACACATACTTCTTCAGTATACATTCCCATGATCTGAGATGATTTGCCTGAACCCAGTTCTCAAACCGATCTTTCCACCCGTAGTATTCTTCGATACTCATCAATTTCGGGGGCTTTTGGGTGGTTCCCGTCTCGTTCTCTAAGTTCATGGCCTGAGCAATCGCAGCTGGACCAGATGGTGTTGCAAACGCGTTGTAAAACTCAGTATCCATAATGACTTGACACGTTTTTCAATATCAGTGACAAATAAGCGAAACTAAGTGTTCTATGCACTTAAAAGCGAAACTCAGATGACCAGAAAAGCGAAACTATTCCTTAATCAACCTTTGAAGCGAAACCAGGATGTTCAGAAAAGCGAAACCTTCTGAAGTATTTATAAGCGAAACTGTTGAATGTATCAATAAGCGGAACTAATAAGCGAAACTCCAAATATGTCCCTTGAAGCGGAACCTTTCAAGCGAAACCCTGATGATTTTGAAGCGGAACCTTTCTTAAGATGACACAAAAGCGGAACTAGCACGCAATTTGGAGCGGAACCTTTGATCTTTGTGACACACAAGCGGAACTAGCTGTTCAAATAAGCGAAAACACTCAACTGAATGATGTCACTGAAGCGAAACTATATACTGTCCAAATAAACGGAACTAAGTTCGAAGATCATTTGGTCCACTTTTAGTCCATATTTTGGCATGAAACTGTCCAGGGTTTATCTTTGTTCTATTGCACACAGTCTGAGAAATTTTGAGCCAATTCTGACCTTTACAACTTTCTGAATTGAAAATAGAAGGTGTAGAGAAAGAAACAATGATGAAATCCAGCTAATTTCTGTAGAAAACCTCCTCCCAAGCTCTGATACCACTTGTAGGATCGAGAATTGACCCGAACGAGACGTTCAGAGGCGTTCTTCTATGTTTCAGGTGCGGAATAACAAGAAACGTAGGTAGAAATAGCTTGTTCTTCACTTAATCTACTGTTTTATTGATTTGACAATGAATACAGCTCAAACGTCACACCGGCAGCACCTCGGTATGGAATTCAACAAAGTTACAAATGAGTTCGCTTATAAGGTTTATATAGGAATGAAGGTTTCGCTTATACGTACATGTCCACAAAAGCGGAACCTTTTGTGTACGTATAAGCGGAACTATCATGGACCATATAAGCGAAACCTTTACACATTACCAAATAAGTGAAACTATCTCACTAACAACATACACTCGCCTATTTTCTCGTATATTGTGCCCTAATCTATACAATACAACATATGACTCGATCCAAGACGAAGTCGACAGATGAAGTGCACCAACAAGTTCTGACATGGTTACAACAAAAACTATGTATACCATTCAAAAGAAAATCGAGTTTTTCAGGAAATTCATCGAGTCAATACCAAAGAATTATCGTTTTGCAAAAATGAGGTTTACAATGAAAAGATCAAGCAAAACGAGATTTGAACTTTTGATAAAACAATAAATTGGAATGAAGCCCTCCAGCGGTCTTCATGAATCAAACGAACCACATGCGCAACAAACAGTGCATGTGTAATGTGTGGATTTACCAAGAAATGAAATAGATCAATATTTGTTACTATGAAGGAAATCCTCATGGTATGATGACCATTAGGGGAAGTAGAAACGCGAATGTCAATTCATTATATGTAGAAGTCAAGATTTCAATGAAAGAAATATAAGAACTTTATCTGGAATTTCGTGTGATAACCGTTGTTGAGTGATGTTATCATGGAATGTCGACTAAAATGAAATAGAGGGAGTTACAAAGGTATGTGAATCCTTTTTCAGTGATAATAATTATGACTCTGATTAGACTGTGCATCGATAGTTGTGAAATCTTGTCCCAACGTACCTCAGCGATATTCAGATCGTTTGTAGGATCATGTGGCAGAGTGCCGCTTTTTGATTAGTAGTTCTTCTACTGATGGAATTAGTATTGGTGTCGTCGTGCCCAATCATATTTTCCAAAGGTCTTGCCTCGAAAGTCGTGTGTGATATACTTCGATGTCGGTGGATGTATAATTTAAGTTTCACGTGTTTTCTTATGCACTTTACATGTTTCTTACTTGCATTAATAGTATATGGTAACGTATTTGGAAATTCTTATACTTTTGATGGTGTCCCAACTTAATGGGTTTCTATTGTTATTATTGTCGCTCGAGTTACGAGGTAGATAATCAAACGAAATAATGTTTGATATAAGAATTATAGATATATGCAAGAGATTCCTGCTAAAGAAATCTAGATTTATTATTGACACATATGCTTGTGCTTTATTTCAAATTGTCAATCCTTATGGTTTTTGGATTTCCTTATAGATATACATATTTATATAATCATATATTTCACATGTTGTAATATACATACCCTTGGTAAGGTCAATGTATTTAACAGATTCGTATTTCCAAAAACAAGTCAGATATCAAGTCATGATACTATTTAGGGAAATCTTGTCACTTGCTTGACATGTTATATACCCCGTCTTATCCGGTTCTTACCGGAGAGGTAACCTTATTATATCCGGACAACTGGAGAGTCCACTACACCATACCCAGTCTTGTCGGAGAAAATTTTATATTTCCCATAAATAGTATTTTTCTTAAATTATGATTTGGAAGGTGCATTATGACTTTCAACAAAGATTAAACAAATTAGTTTTCACAAATCATATTCAAGAACCAAATAGTACTAATAAGAAATAAGTAGTACCATAACTTATACTTGCAACTTTTTAGTTATTATTCTCAAGGCATACCAAAACCTATCCCACTTTATTTACACAAGTATTTAGTTTATCTCGAAGCTTATACTAAGGCATCTTTTCTTAAGTTCAAGTCTAAATGCTATCATGTGTGCTACCAGTTAATAACAATCTCCTAACTTTTTTATTTAAGCTTAGGTATTATTATCACAACACCTATTGGCTTAAGTCAGTGGCTCTGATACCACCTTCTGTCACGTCCCCCGACCCCACCCTGGATGGAATCGGGAGTCGCGAGCAGCCAAGTGGTACCGGTGATTATTTTGAAAGACATTGCAGGGAAAATTTCATCAGGACCGTGAGTTAGGAAAAATATCAGAGTTTAGAAACACCGGATTTTATTTGTTAAATAGATGGGATAAAAATCCATGTTTTACAATGGTAGCTTTAATAAGGGATAAACCCGATTATATAAAACTATTTTTCTTAATTTAATTTAATTGATAAAAATGAGCCACTTCTGTAAGTCTTGTTGGTGCCGTATCCAACTTTTACTCCAATCTACTGTAATTACCTGAAACGCGTTTTAAAAATGTTTTGTCAACAGGGAAATACTGAGTGAATCATTCATTTTAATGACACGTTGTTATAATTTACAGTATTAAGGGAGATTACAATGTTTCTATCAACCAATTATCCACAGTATTTGTCACTCGACTGGATCTGTGACTATGGTCATACCACTATTGGGTCCTGTCACCCAATAGTGACGAGTATCACAAATTTTAGGCTCGCCCACCTAAAGTGATAAAACAGCAGTAATGTGCACAATACCCCACATACCGGCTTTAATATGGTGATTACATAAACTTAATCCCTGTAATTATAACTTTGAAAATAATTTGGAGTATTGTAAAACAGTTGATAAAAAGAGAATGACTCACAGTATAAGCATGCAGTATTGATTTAACAAGCTTCTTGATTCTACTCCTTCTGATAATTAAGCATATACTTTATTATTTTGGATCTTCTGATGATTAAGCATCCATTTTGATTATAAGTGTATAGTTGGGAGTATTCGGATGGTTAAACATATAGTTTAACAGAATGGAATATGTATTTGTGTAAAACCATATCAAACCTAACGATGATCACGAGATTCGAACCTTAACGAATTTCACAAAGTATAGTCTTATTCAGACAGTACTTTGGTATCCATTTAATGAACTCACAAAGTATAGTACTTTGGATTCCGTTTAACGAAATTCACAAAGTACAACACTTTGGCATTCGTTAGATGGTTCCTGAATCAATCGGACAGAACATCGCTTTGGTGATTATTGGTTAGAACACCAACGTATAGAGAGAAGAATAGAAGAAATGAACAAAGGAAAATGAATCCTAAGCTTCCTATTTATAGGTAAGGTAGATTCATTTTTCTTAGCTAGGAAGTTTCCTTAACCATTAAGTTTCCTTAACTATTAAGTTTCCTTAACCATTAAGTTTCCTTAACTATTAAGATTCCTTAACTATTAAGTTTCCTTAACCATTAAGTTTCCTTAACCATTAAGTTTCCTTAACAATTAAGTTACTTATCCATTTAACTAATTAACTTACTTAGCTGTTTAATTAATCTTGCTTAGCTTAATTAATCTTGATTAGCTTAATTAATCTTGATTAACTTAATTAATCTTGATTAACTGATTAATTAATCATACTTAACTTAATTAACAGATTAATTAATCTACTCAGTTAACTTAACTACTAAGTTTATTTAACTATTAAGTTTTCTTAGCTTTTAAGTATTCTAGCAGCTTCCTGCTTACGAGTTCTAATTTCTAGAAACAATGGAACTCGTATTAGTGTATTAACTCAATTCAACTTTAACGATAATCACGAGATAGAAACCCTCACAACGAATGATAAAGTGCGATACTTAAACATCCATCGAATTCACGACGAATGACAAAGTATAACCCGAGTTTGAGCAGCACTTAAACATCCATTGGATAGTTTCAATCGATCGGATAAAGTATCGTACCAGTGATTAGAGTTAGTACCCTAATAACGGGCAGAGTTTCGGGATTTAGAATGTATAATCCCGAGCTATTATTTACAAAAATAAAAGCTGACGGAAAGAAAAGAATTGAACAGTGATCGAGTTAATACCCTATATCCGTAGCAGCGTTTCCCTATGCGAAAATTCGAATTTTAGCAGAAAGAAACGATTTTTGAAGGAAATTTTCGAGCACAGATGAACTGCTCATGCCCAGGCAATTTATAGCAAACTTTTGGGTTTTACGCGGCCCGCGTAAACCCTTTGATGTATCTTAAGCGGCCCGCGAGGGTCATAAGGCGGCAGTAGAGTTGCTGAGTCATCGGTGGTTGTGACACGTGTAACGACACGTGTCCTGAAGCTTATCCGGAGGTTTCAAGAGCTGTCGCGGCCCGCGTAAGCCTAGGCTTACCCTTACGCGGCCCGCCTGAAGACCAGAATTCTCGATTTCTTGATTTTCCATGCACAGTAGGGTTTTCAGGGTCCGGGTTTTCACTTACGGAGCGTGTTAGGACATTTTTGTATGTGTCGTTACATGATGCGTAGAGGAAACGCCTTGAAAGCTCGAGTTGTCACATCATCCCTAACTTGAAAGAAATTTCGTCCCGAAATTTGATAAGTAACCCAAAGCAGTCAGGTGATAGATCAGGATGACTATGGATTTTCCTCGGGTACCACATCATCCCCAACTTGAAAGGGAATTTCGTCCCGAAATTCACCAGTCTCATCAGAATTTGGGTTCCGCCGTTTTGAACAGTTGCGGTACTTGTGCTTCATCTGATCTCCGTGTTCCCACGTGAACTCCAGTCCACGTCTTGAGTTCCAACGAACCCACACGATTAGAATCCGACTGTGCTTACGGTCCTTAATTTCCCGATCCATGATTTCGATGGATTCCTCGACAAACTGCAACTTGTCATGCATCCTAGGTTCTAGTAAGGGTATGCGTTTCACCGGACAAACACTTCTTTAGGTTCAACACTTAAATGGCATCGTGGTTACTTATTTCGTCAGGTTGCTCGAGTTTGTAGGCCATGTCACTGATTCTTTCCAGAATTTTGAATGGCCTAACGTAACGTAAATTCATCTTGCCACGCTTTCCAAAGCGCACTGCACCCCCCCCCCCATTGTGAGACTTTCAATCATGAGACGTTCGGCCGCAGCGAACTCCCAGCGTTTCCTAAACTTATCATCTTTCTTGGCGGTCACGCGTTGCCGCCATACGATTCCCGATCTAAACAATCTTCTCAGAGGTTTCAAGTATAAGTCCTGGACCCGTGATTAGGTTATCACCCACCTTAGTCCAACAAGGAGATTAACATTATCGTCCATGCAATGCCTCAAACAGAGCTGTCTGAATACTAGAATGGTAACTGCTGCAGTAGAACTCAACTAAAGGTAAGTGTCCTTCCAATTTTTACTAAAGTCAATCACACACATGCTCGCAACATGTCTTCGAGTGTCAGGATGGTTCATTTACTCTGACCGTTTGTCGTACGGTGATAAGCAATGCTCATGTCTAGACGTGAGCCAAGGGTGGTGTGTATTGCCTATCATAAATTAGGTATAGATCAAAATAGAGGTAACAGGAGTTGGCACCCCGTGCCTAAAAACCGCCCTTCATAGGTCATTACTCACAGGATACGAAGACTTGTCAATTTTCCTTGATTGCAAGAAAGTGTACTGGTTACATGAGACAATCAATGATCACCCAGGTGATATCGTCTCCATTTCGGGTTTCAAGTAGGCCATTGACAGAACCCATGGCAGTTTGTTCTCATTTCCATATGGGTGTTTCCAGTTGCTGACACAAACCAGAAGGTTTCTGATATTCCACCTTGACTTTCGCACAAGTCAAACATCATTCACATACATTGCTATATGGACCTTCATGCCCGGTTGCCAGTACCAGATTTATAGATCCTAATATCTCCTATCAAAATCCAGATGACTAGAATATCGAGGATGGTGTGCTTCGCTCAACACAAGTTCCCTACGGTTGCCGTATAGTGGGATCCATATTCATTCCATGAAGTAGCGAATATCGTCCGACTTGCCAAAAGTTGCTCCTCCATGCCCTGCATGGACTCGACTTGAAAATTCTCTTCCTTCAGTGCTTCGGTTCGAACAGGGTGAATTTGGTCAGGTAGGTTAGAGTCGATGGTGTGCTGCGAGGCTCGTACACGTCTAGGTTTCACATTCGAAATCATTCAAAGGTTCCATCCAGCGATGCCATCACATTTTTAGCTCTTTTGAAACAAGGGTACACGGGAGGCTCTTGTAATCGGTCTAAGTAGTGTATTTGGTACCGTCCAAGTAATGCCTCCGACTTGAATCCAAAGACCATGGCTCCCACCGCAGGTTGTGACTCGTGCAATTTTCCTTGTAAATCCACTACGTAAGCCATCACCTTCTCGCGTTGCATCGGCGTGTAACTGGGACTCTGATTCGAACCATCATGGTATACCACTAGATCACCTGTACCCTCGGGTAAAGACGATGCTCAGTGCATTGTAGAGTTGGATTTCAAAAGCTGAAAAGACGTCCTCCTGTTTTGTCTCCCACGAATACACAACACCCTGTTGTGCTAAAGAGATTAAAGCTGTGCAATCTTCGAAAATCCCGTGATGAATCTGCGATAGTATCTAGAGAGACCATGAAAATTGTTGTATCCCCGAAGGACTCTTTGGTGCCGATCAATTTCTAATAAAATGGATCTCAGCGAGATCCACGTGTATCCCCATTTCGTTGACTACGTGACCAAGAAAGTGTACTTCTCAAATCCTGAAGTCACACTTAGGTAGACTTCGCATGGAGTTGCTCCTACCCTAGGAGCTCTAAGATGAAATATAAGTGCCGTTCATGATGTTCCTTTCTCCTGGAAGTGATTCAAAATGTCATAGATAAACACGGTTGACGAATCTGGCGAGATGAGGTTGACACATACTACTCATGTGATCCCTAAGGCTGCTGGTGTGTTGGATAACTTAAACAACAAGAACAGAAAATCGTAGTGGCCGTACGGTGCCTGTAACGCCATGTTAGGAATCATCCTCCCCTGGGTCTTCCATCCGGTGACAGTCCGATCTTAAGTCGGTTTCCGAAAGAAGCCTGATCATTGCAGCGGATCAAACAGGTCGTCGATGTGAGATAGAGGGTGACGGTCTATGATTGCCACCTTGTGGTAGTCTGCACACATACGAAAGGACTCGTCCTTTATTTCCACAATAGAGCTCGAGCTCCCTAAGGCGAGGAGCTAGATCGATAAAACTCCCATCCAGTAGTTCCTGAAGTTGGTTTGGACAGTTCTTGCAACCCTCCAGGCGCGAGACGATAAGAGGTGCCAGAAATCAGGACTGCTTCTGGCGTGATACACATCTGGTGTTCCTCCTGACAATGTGAGGGGAAACCTGGAAGTTCTTCGGGCTGCGCACCGGTAATCAATGATAGGGTAGCAGGGTAGGTGAAACACTTCTGGGCTCCTACCACCAAAGTGATGCTGACAATCAGTGAATCTCCACCATGAAGCGATATACATGCAATTTCCTCCTTACAGAAGATTTCTACTTGAGGCTTGGACATCCAGTCCATACTATCGACTACACCAAAGCTTCTAACAGTTAGTGCACTATGTCTATTGACTTCGTCTTGTATCATGTAATGAGATAGAATAGGATATATAGTGCACGACGTTCGAGAATCAGATTTTAGTGGTTAAAGAGGTGATTCCGCTTGAAACTGCTCCATGTCGTTTCGAGCGGAATCACACAAGTATATATAGTTCAGGTAAAAACAAGTTTTGTTCAAGGAAAAAGTTTACAAGAAGAGGAAAAAATCAAAATCGGACAACAGTCTAATGAGGAGTTTGATGCTAAGAAAAAGAAACAACAACAGGCCAAGGATGTTTCAAAGAAAGTGTGTTTTAAATGTGATCAAATTGGACATGTTGCACGAAAGTGTCCAAATCCAAAGCCTGTTGATGTTGAAAAACAGAAGTCTGAGGATGTGAAACCAAGGTCAACCAGATTTGATTCGAAACAAACTTGTAGGTACAATACAAACAAGTTTGCTTCAAATCAAAATTGGAAATCAAAACTGAACAGGTTCGATTCAAGACAGACCTGGAATTCTCACACACCCAGATTCAGAACAACACAAAGTTGGAAAACATCAGTTGATATGACAAAACCTCAACAGTTTTGGAAACCAAATGTTGTTCAAAAACAAAGCGTTCAAAAAGATTCACATTTTTACAAAAGAGGTACTCCAAAATGACAGAAATGGAGTGTTAAGAAACAAGTGATTTCAGTAAAAGATGAAAAAGTTGAAGATAAAATTGATAATTTTTTTGAGAAAAATGAAAGAAACTATCCAATTTTACCTGGAAAGATTCATGTTCAACTACCTGAGTCTAAACAGGCTTGGGTTGCGTTGTTCAAATGATCAAATTGTTGCATGTGCAGGTGCTCATCGGAACCACAGACTGTGAGATTGAAAACTGGAGCAACCTGGCACATGGAAAGGAGGAAGAGGTTGCTGGACCCTGGTTTGGTTGAACAGGGAGTTTAGTTTGATTGTTTTCTGTACATACATAAAAAATGGTTGATTGAATACGCCGAAACCCTCACGGCTGAACAAACATGATTACTTTCTCAAAATTGAAAAATGGTTTTCAAACTGTGAAAGATCAATGGGTTGTAAATCATGGGGGTACTGTACTTTATATTAGATTTTCTGCAAATTAGTGCACGAGAAGTCGAAAATGGATGGCGAGACAAAGATATCAGTATCAGGTTGTCAAATTTTCTTTTTAATGGTTTTGCGTTTTATGGGGAGAAAAATTGATGTCAGAAAATACAAAAACATTAGAAAATTTGAAAAAGCCAAAAACATGATAAAATTAAAAAAATTGAGTTTTGTGTAAAAAGAGGTTTTGTGTAAAAAGAGGAAATGATAGTACATTAGTAAACAGTTACAGTATGCTAAAGAAATGTAATGATTAAACAGTGTTAAACAGTCTCACTGATGATATGCCGATAGGTTTTTATACATTTAGTAAACTTTTTCGGGAAAAAGCCAAAAACATGATAAAATTAAAAAAATTGAGTTTTGTGTAAAAAGAGGTTTTGTGTAAAAAGAGGAAATGATAGTACATCAGTAGACAGTTACAGTATGATAAAGAAATGTAATGATTAAATAGTGTTAAGCAGTCTCACTGATGATATGCCGATAGGTTTTTATACATTTAGTAAACTTTTTCGGGATATAAACCTAAAATTCAAACTTGCTTAATTTGTGGGGAACACTACTTGGATATATAGGTAACCCCTGAAATTTCGTTTGAAAGGTCCCTCTTTCTGAAATACTGGGTCTTTATACTCAGTGATATCTGGGGTATTATTCCGGGACTTCTGCTGAATGGAAGTTCTGACCTAGTCCTCGAATAATACTTTCCGCTTTGCTTGAAATATAGCACCACCCTCAGCATAAAAAACAATGAACCATTGCAAAATGATAATCGTGTGCTGTTGAATCAAAAATATCCTCTAAAGGGGACACATCGAAAAGTCGAAGCCGTCATCTCTCTGCGTATACGGAAGTATCGACCTTAGCTCTCACGGCCCTCGCATTTAACCCCTTACAGATATCATCTGTGGTATACTCACCTGTAAGACTGAATATTGGGATCTGGATACGGGAGTATATTCAAGAGGTGGGACACATGAATGAGTTTAAGTCTTTAAAACATCTAATTAGTATCCTGAATCAGTTGAAATTTGTGTGAAAATTTAAGTGGATCGGTATATCGACAATCTAAGTGAATTGTTTAATTCTTAATGTGTAACTAAGCTCAACGGTACTTGTAACTTGTCATAAACTGATATGATCTTCTGACGCATACTCCAACAATAATATTGTCCGTGAGTATGTTTGTACATATTTCTTTACTGCTTTATATTTTTTTAGAAAATACAAAAAGATTTTTGATTCTGTTTTATTTTCGACAACTGATATCTGAGATGCTGAGTTTCAAAATCTAAGTAAGCTGATTGTGTTTCTGAAAATAAAACAAGTTCATTAATTTGAAACTTGAATTAAAAACAAAAATCAAAAGCAGTTTGTGATATCTCCAAGGTCATTAGTTTGGACTTGGATGATTAACTGTGGGGGATTTGGATGCTTATATTGTTATAAGAGCTAGTTTCCGATACGATTCGATGAAACTGCCAAATTCATGAGAAGTGATTTTGAGAAGATTAAATTGCCAGGTTACGATTCCTGGAAGTTTAAAATGTTGTTACTTATCTGATGTTTGAGAAATTGCAGATAGTCCAGATTACGATCCCGAGAGCAGAGTCTAAGGGGGAGTCTGAAGACAAGTTTGAAGCTAAGGGAAGCTTGTAACTGGAAAGCTAGGTGTCGATCCCTAAAAGCACGGAAGCTTGACGAAAGGGGGAGCCTGATGAAGATGTTGATGATAGAGCCAGCCAGTAATGAGATTCTGGTGTAATAGTCAAAGGGAGAAGCTGATCAAAGATAAATATTGAAGGATGCTTATAATGTTACAATTTGGATGAGAAGGTAGAATGATCAAGACTGAAGATGTGTCATGCTGAAGACTAGACACTGAAGACTTCGTCAATATCCAAGGGGGAGTCTGTTAGTGCACTATGTCTATTGACTTCGTCTTGTATCATGTAATGAGATAGAATAGGATATACAGCGCACGAGGTTCAAGAATCAGATTTTAGTGGTTAAAGAGGTGATTCCGCTTAAAAGTGCAGGGAGTCATTTCAAGTGAAATCAGAAACTTCTGATTCCGCTTGAAAGTGCTCCATGCCATTTCGAGCGGAATCACACAAGTATATATAGTGCACTTGTTTGTTTCATTTGGCACGGGATCTGGAACTTGTAACGAAGTGCTGCCAAATTGTTCTCAGGTTGTAAAACATTATCAGATCAATATAAGAGACATTTAAATTGAATCAAGCGTCCGTTTCACTGATTCCGCCTTTGAATCGGATAGAAAGCTCTTCTGAACGACTCAGTTGGGTCAAACAACGATCCTACACTAACAGCAACAGGGGGAAGGTCAATGTCGAACTCGTGACCTACAAGATTGAGTTGCACCTTAGGTGAACGTGTGAGACTTCAATTGGCTTGCCATCAGCCACTTCTACAACGTGTCTGGCATCAGGGTTAAACAGAACAGAGACGAAGCGATTAGCTACCCAAAAACATACAAGCTACCATGTTGCTATTACACCTGGCGTCGCCTACACAAATCCTAAATGCCCTTCCACGAGCACCACTTCCAGTGTTGTTGTTACTGTCACGAGGACTCCCAATATTGTCATTGTTCCCTGGGTTGTTGACGTCTTGACTTAACAACGGCTAATCCTTGTCAAAGTCACCTCCATTTCCATACTGAAAGTTATGATTTGCAAGTGCCTTGTTGTCGTCGTGGCCATTGCCCCTAATGTAGTTGATTTGAAAACAGATCCTTGCGATCTTTTTCCCTTAGGATCCACCTTCCCGTTGTTCTTATCACGTCCTAGGGTACTGCCCATGGCGCTAGTAATTACACATCCCATATTCCGGTCGGGTTCCAGCGTTTATGCCCCGATTGATTCGTAAGAGTTGGCTCCCAAATGTTGCTTACTAGGGTTAGGGTCTCGATTTAAGTCAATCTACTGATGTTCGTTGTCAGAGATCAGGGTCATCCTAACACTAGGGTTGGTAATGCATCATGTTCATCTTCTTGTCCATCGGTCTTGCGAGTCGATTGAATAGCGCACGGTAAATCGTTAGAGAATCACAGAGGTGTCCATACTTCTAAATTTGAGGCGTCAAAGTAAACGAGAAAAGTGAGAAAGTATAAACCAAACATTTAACGTTTCGACATCTGTCTCAAAGACGTTCGCACTAATACCTAACATTTCTACACGGCTCGCTAGATGTTCAGTTACATGTTTAGGTATCACTCAATATCATCGAGACTCGTAAGGGTTCAGAGGGAAGCGAAAGGACCACGTTCAAACAGGAGACAGTCATTGCTATGACCCATATGGATCGTTGTGTTTCACATTTGGTCAAATATTGGAATGGAACCCCTTTCACACTTGTTAGGCCTCGTTGGGACTCACATGCACCCCACATTATTATTATGTGTGCACCCACAATAATATTGTGATTTGCATGCTCATCTCAGTTCCTCCTAACTCATGTTAAATGGTTCCTTAACTCAAATGTCAACGGAGGTTGTCAAAACGACAAGATCAGAGAAATCTAAGGACCACGACATACTAGAAATGCATCATACTGTAAACAAGCATCTCACGTAATTATGCTATAGTGACAAGTGTGTGTCCGCATGCTACATCATAAACAAGTGTACACTAATCATGTAATGTACACCACAGGTAAAAAGACGAACCTTGCAATCTGGAGCTGAGTGTCATGGTCGTATTCATATTTTTAGAACTATTCGGTTATAGTCTGGTTTTATAAAAACATTTTTAAAACCAAGTTCACTATAACCAGTGGCTCTGATACCAAACTGTCACACCCCCAAATTACCACATGCGGAAGCCCCCGCTAGGCGTGTGACGTACCAGGATCTAGCCACCAATCACGTTGAACTCATAACAAGATTTCAGATAAAACTTTCATTCAATATAACAAAGTGATACAAAACATTAATTATAACTCAACGTACTCAGCGGAAGCATAAATCATTAATTAAGTAATTCATGAACCAATTGTATGAAAACCATTAGTCTCGTCTTGTAATTCCATGTATCTCGACCCATGACCACTTCAGCATCCCAGACAGCAAGTTCTAACGACAAGCATCTATAGACCTGCAAGCATGCAGAAAAGTGTATCAGACAACGCTGGTGAGTTCACAGTTTTGGTTTACCGAAAATCATGTTACGTGTTTTGTTGCCAAATGTTTAGTTCAGTTCATAGTAATTCCAAAAACAATGTTGATAATAACTCGATACCGTACAAGATGGCTCCAGATTGTTTGCCCTTCCCCAATGCCCCTATATAAGCATTCGTCGAGTGGTTATGGTAATTAGTTCACGGCCGTCCTCCCCGGTACGGTGTGACGGTGCCAAACCTAATAGCGCTATCAACTAATAACCCTGTTGCCTCCCCGGCAACCTTTTCGGTAGAAGATGGGACTTAAGGTGATAGGAGTGAGTGTATTATCCAACATTCCGGTTTAACATTCCAGTCAAACCCATTACCCAATATTCCTCCCCGGAATATTTACCAGATGTCCCTCCCCGGGACGCATGCTTGAAAAGATCAGTGAACTCACCTTAGATTTGCTCGGTAAGTTACGTTACATTACCCGTTCCAAGTTGGTCAACCAAACCCTACCGTGGTTACCAAAGATGATCAGTTTCCATTGACATATATCCAAGTCACGTATTCAACGAGTCACATGTAATATCATTGTCACTTAACACATAGCAAACGTTTAGATTTCATAGGCGTTCATAACACTAGTTCTTGTCCCCAACAATAGTTACCAATAACATCAGTTTCATAGTAATTAAATCACGTATTGCCACAGATTGCATTCATCACAAAGATCATCATAACACGTACTTGGTTCTTATATAAGCCCACATCCCATGTGAATGTCACACATAACAGATGAGTTTCTACTCACACTAGTCAAATCTGATTTCTCATTCTTAAACAGTATTGTTATCATGCAACAATTAGCATTTATAATCCAGCTATCCTATATCATAATCATCACAACTGTTTCACTGTTCTGACCATTTGCCTTTACGGCGAAGAATCCTTATGGCGAAGGTCTATTCTTCGCCGAGAATGAATACGACGAAGAGTCCAAAAGGTTCGTCAAACACCAGTCGACGAAGGACTAATCTTCGTCGTGGATGAGCATGGCGAAGAACCATGGAGGTTCGTCAAGGATCAGTCGACGAAGGATCAATTCTTCGTCGGACTAGATTCTTCGTGGGGAAAGTCCTTCGTCGCTGCCCTCAACAGTTTCCTATTTGCAAGCACAATTATTAACAGTTTCTATGATATGCAATACCCTAATCATCGTTCCATTATTGACGGCAATTAGCACATACTACACATTCAGATTCAGATTCGAATGCAGTTTATCATTATCATCATCAAGTTATCAACATCATGACCCTAATCCATGAACAAGGTGTACATAACAGAATATTTGAAGCATCAGATTCAGTTGATAAGAACCCTAATTACACATCAGTTATCATCACACAAATCTATTCCTTCACAATTATCATCGCGAGGTGTTCATGAACAATCCTTGATCCGATTATATCCTAATAATTCATTCCAACAGTTGACTATCGCAAGCGGTTTATCATGGTTTTCATTATCATACCATTATTCCACAAATCAACAAGAACGTATATACATACAAACACAACAATCATGCAATAACCTACATACAAACACAATTATCAAGTACCCGGTCTTAACAATCAGCAAGAGTAGCACACTAACCGTAACATAAGATGAATCGGTGACGTTTGGGATGAGGGGCTTCGAAACAGAGAAAAGAGGGCTGTCGTCGGGTAGCTTGAGAGGGAAGGAGAGCTAGGGTTTGTTTATGATGATGAAAACTAGATCATGGAAAGCCACACACAACCCTTTTGTGTGCATACAGTTACTTCAACGATCGGGCCCGAACTTGGGCTGTGATTTGAGCCGAGAGCCCTTATTGGCGAAGACCCCTTCTTGGCGAAGATCCTTCTTTGCCACGTTGGGATTGTGACGAAGGATCACTCTTCGTTGAAGATTGGTTTTGACGAAGGATCACTCTTCGTCAAGGAGTGAGTGTGACGAAGGACTACTCTTCGTCGAGTGTTTCTCAATCAGGGTTAAACATAATTATGTTATGACTAAACATTACACAATTCTTAAGTTTCCACGTAACACCCAAACGTAATCAATACTTTAATCATTCAAATATCATGCACAAGATACATCATAAAATGAGTTGTGAAACAAATGATGCGTAGAGGAAAGGCCTTGAAAGCTCGAGTTGTCACATTTTTGGTCAAGTGGCAATTCAAAAGCTACTCTTGTTGATTTCATGACTCATTACAAAACTGCACACAGATTCACACGCACCGGAAAAATGATCATGAATCTCGATACAAACGCCCCCTGTTGAAGAGTAGTTACCAAGTGTTGGAGGGCCAAGCTGCTGACATATACATGAAAAATACTTTTTATGGCGTTCAAGCTGAGCGAATCGGAATTGCGGATTTACATAAATCAACGTTACGAAGATCAGCCCGATGAGTTTGTTAAGTTTTACATAAATGATTTCCAGCAGCCTTGTACATCCTTATTTGAGGTAAACAATGGCGTTTTTGTTTTTTATATGGCGTTTTCTGTACATGGTGTTTATCATATTCTATTATAACATTTAATTTGTTTTTTTATCCAGTTGTTGTGCTTTTTTTAAATTTTTTTGTACAAACATTCTCTGCATGGCGTTATATAGATATTGTTTTTGGCGTTTTTCTAGTAATGTACCGAAAGTTTGATTGCACATGCAGGCGTTTTAAGCAGTTTGGTTTGCTATGTAGACATATATTCTATGATTTGAGAAGTTTAGACATTACGGAATTTCTAAAACAATACATTTTGAATAGATGGCGTAAAGAGGCTTCCCCATACTGCTCCTCCAAATACTTAATTAGTCGTGAATATATGACCGAGCTTGATCCCGATGTGCAAAGTATGATGCGAGAGATTATTTTTTCAACGGAGTATACTTTGAACCGTTTATCTGGTAATAAAGAGGAGCTATCCTTATACAAGGATCATGTTCAATCTTATATGAAGAAGGTTCAAGATATGCAGATTGTTGCTCCTCCTGCTAGTACAAGGGATAGATTTGCGGAGATAACCGGTCAATATAAAAACGACAAGAATCCAATAAGAGTTCATCTTGGGTATAAGTCCAAAGGTTCTGGATCTCGGAAGCGCCTGAAATCTAAACAGGAGATAGCAATTGAGAAAACAAAAACAAAGTCGAAACCCGGGGCCAAAGAAAGACAGTGTTAGAATTGCAAAGGCTATGGACACTACGCATCGACATGAAAAAAGGCCTTAACTAAAAGAAAATCGACAAGTTCTTCGAGGGCAAGTGAAGAGTAGTTTGGCGTTTTGTATTTTTCATTCTTACATAACACACACAGATTGGAATTTGGCGTTTTATATCTCTTTATAGCATTTTTTCCATCTTTTTTTTCTACTTATTGTTCATAACATGTTACTTCGAAGTTGCATAACAAACAATATAAGATCAGACAAGCAAACAAAACACCAAAAAAAAAAACAACGCCACTAAATAAAAGTACCTTAAACCTCTAATTTTGGTCATGCTAAACTCAATAATGTTTTGCTGAATGAGATGGACAACATTGTTAATCCTCAGTTAAGAAAGATGTCTAACAATGTTATCCACCCCATTCAGCTAAACTTTATTGAGAACAAAACTGAATCCCCACGAAATGACGTTTTGCAATTTTGTGGGTTTTGTATGTTTTGGCGTTTATATTGAGGATAGACTCAATAAGATTTTGCTCAATGAGACGGACAATATCCACGCATAATGATTTTGCCCATCACATTGAGTGAAAGTTTACTAAGAAAATAGTGTATCTCAAAGAAACGTCGATTGGAATCTTTGATGTTTGGGTTTTTTGACGTTTCTAAGATGAATGGTATAAAGTAAAATACGACGTTTTGAGTTTGGTGTGGTTATTGGAAGGTCTGAGATGTTGTTTATATAGGATGTTTTTGGTGCTTATTTTAAGCGGGATTTTATTATAATAAATGCTAGTAATAAAGTTCCGTCGTTTCAGTTACTGTTTGTTCAGCTTTATCGTTTAAAAACAAAGTTTGGTGTTTTATATTTAATGCCGTTTAGATTAAGATACTTTGTGCTATGTATTTTAAGGCGGGAATTTAATGGCTTTTTGTTCATGAGTTTGGCGTTTTGCGTGGAGAAGTCAAAAGACCTTTTTACCCTTAATGAAGCGCGTCCACTTAATAAAATTCATGTTATTTACGAAAACGCCTGTAACAACCCGACTTTTCGGGTCATTACTCATCGATATCATTTCACTCGTTAACTGCTTGTACTCCCGAGATTCCGATTATCGCAAAGGGTTTTAAACTATATTTTACAATGCATTTTAAACGCTTATTACAAAGCTTATTCAAAAAGCGGTCATCACATTTAAACGTTGTTTACAACGCATATTTACACGCAATTTATCGCATTTTACATCACTTATCAGATTAAACGCTATCGCAGCACAAACACAACGCAACGCAACTCGAAACGCAGATTTACTTTATGCCTTACTTGTGTTATGTGTGTTAATTGTGTGATTACTTGTTTAATGTTATGTGGTTATCTCAATGCAATGCTTATACGCTCAACGCTTACTCGCAATTCGCTTAAACGCAATGCAACGCTTAACACACGAAATGAAAGTTGGAAAACTAACTCGCACAACTCGGCTGATCTAATGACAACCGATCGAATGGACATCCGCTCGTATGACCATCCGACCGGATGGCCATCCGACCGAAAGGCCATCCGACCGCTGCACAACGCGCACCGGCTTAACTCTGCTCTCACACTCTATAAATACCGCCGTATACCTCCTTTAACTGATTTGACACCTCCATCTGACCACTCGCTCTCAAGTTACTCTCAGTCACTTTTAATCGAGATTCAAGGCTATTTCGTAAGTATTTCTCCTCAAATCTTGTACAATCATCATCACCAATCACTTCTACATCATCTTCTCCATCAAAATCACACACAAACACTCACTTTTTCTCTGAAATCACTGACTTGGACCTCTTGAAGGTGGTTTCTACCGTTTTGCTCCGGCAGACGGCTAAGGATAATCTTATTCATCAAGATTGGTTTAGATCTAAAGGATTTCCACACTTTTCAACTGAATCTTGTCACACCCCGACCACGTAAAACAATAAAACGTGGCGGAAACGTCGGGGAGTGTTGTAACAGAATCATTGTTTCACAACCAGGGAATAAATAGTTTCGTTTTATTGGATTATTGAACTAAATGTTTTGATACAAATTAGATGAATACAACTATTATCCTCCAAGTTTTAAAGTCGCTAAGGCCTTGTCCATTCCTATGTGAGAATACACCAATATCATCATCAAGCATCATCAACTATTGTACCTGAAACACATGTGAAAATAGATACGTCAGCAAAAAAATGTCGGCGAGTACATAGGTTTTGTATGAGTTTCAAATTCATGGCCCGTTTTACATGTTGCAATACTTATTTAAAAACCTTGTTTTGAAAAGTATAGTATTGCGACATAATTAACCAACTCAAATCAAATTGGTTAAAGTTTATAAAATCCTGTAACCATGATTCTTAACTCCAAAACATTTGTTTAATTAAATCCAGATTGTAAATCGTTTTTGGAATAATAACTCGAAAAGTGTATATATATCGTGGGAAAAATACCTTGTAATATAACTTTGTTTTGTTAACCATTGCCCAAGTGATCTAGATAACGCAGCGATATATAATGTGTTAAAAGCACTTATATATAGGAAGTACCAGCGGCGTATCCACCATGCTTTTAACACATTACACACGCCCCGTTACCTAATCACTTCCCTAACCCAACGGTTCAAACAGATTTCAAACGGTTAATGTCAATCAGCGGTTATAAACGGTTCACATAGTCAAGTAATCACAAACGGTTCACATAAACAAACGGTTACAAACGGTTAACATAATCCAATGGTTACAAACGGTTCACATAGTCAAGTGATCACAAACAGTTCACAGGATCAAAAGGTTACAACGGTTCAAAATGTAAAACAATCTGTCCATATGCTGGATGAGCATATGCGACAAAATGGAATATACGGAAATCAATATGCTAGCATGTTAAGTGAACATACATAGCAAAACATAATGAAATCATGTACTAATAGTGTACTATTGAACATAGTAAGTATATGATATAAAAACATGGGAAACATGAAAGTATCAAGTAGGCACATGTGTTCCACCCCAAAACAGTTTGAAAACAGTAAAAGAGGGGACTATGTACTCACCTGAGGGTGCTTAGAAGTCTTGAACAACAACCAAGCAAAGCTAGAGTGATCAGGGAAACAAACGGCACCCTATATAGGTAACTATGGAAATAACCGGACCTAAATCGGAAGATAGGATAGAATGAGGTTCTATAAATCAAATGAGTAATTAAACTCATATGGTATGATTTAATAGACCTTACATTCTGATTGGAAAGTCTACCTAAGTGCTTTTGACCCGTTTCGACACATTATGGTAACATAAGCTACTATAAGGCGTCGTTAGCGTAAAACTATGTTCGGATGGTTAACTATGTGCTATGCCAAGTCTTACATGCCCAATTATCCCTAAACATGTTACTAAATCAGATTATATGTCAAAAATAAGTTCACATAGGCAAAAATACGGATTTTAGCTTCAAAAGGGCATTTTGGTCATTTCCTATGGGCATACAAGCTAACTAGCAAATGACTAACCAATCCTGTGTGATCATAAGATATAACCTCAGTGGTTATTCCCTATGCAACTATGATCACTAACTAAGCTTGGTCGGATCCTATAGATCGACCAAACGGGTCGGGTTCGAAAGTCTAAGCGGTTGTTTAGACCGCTTACCTTACGACCCTAAACAAGCACTAAACTAATAGTGTCGAGTTAAACATGTCGAAACATGTTTAACCTACTGATTTGGTATCAAAACAAAGTGTTTTGATACACTAAAGTAGTTCCGTTGCAAAATGCGTGCTAAAACGCATTTTGACCGAAACTTTGACTCGACACTACACCTAGCGAACGTGGTAATCAGCGGGTATAATCACTAAGGATTATAACCAACGTGATTACAATCACGTTGCAAAGTTCAACCGAACTTTGCGTTGACCAAAGGCTGGTCAAACTAATAGTCAAACACTTGTTTGACTATTTAGACTAGAAAGCAAATAAAAGAATGAAAGAAGGCTCACCCAAGTCCTTGCTATCTTTTCTACAAAGAAGACAATTCCCAAAATCAGCTTAGGAAGCTCCCAAAGCAGATGAGAGGAGGGAAAAGAATGAAATGAGCAAGGAATGAGGAGAAATGGCTTGCTATTTATACTTGTTGGTGATCAACAAGATCATTCCATGTGTTTGTTTGGCCACCAAGCATGAAATCTCATCGATACAAGTGTTAGAAGCAGGTGCAAAGCCTTGGAGAGGTGGTAACTTGGTTACCACACAAAGAATTTGCATAAACAGCCCCTGAATTAGCAACAGATTGCTAAAAACAACTTTCTGGTCGTTGGGCATCTGAGGCGGCCTGCATAAGAAATGGGGAGGGGCTTACGAGCCCCGCCTGAGCTCCCCAGATCAGCAAACTTTCAATTTTGGCAGCTTTAGTCCCTGCATGCATTTGAGTCCATTTCAGGCCTTTTTGACCCCCGTTATGCCATTTTCAAGGCTCTACAAGGTCAATAAAGTTTAGAGGACTCAAAATATGCTTGAAACACTCTCGGATGTCCTCTCGTTTGGTCGTACGGTCTAGTTGTTCGTTAAATTGCGACAAAACTCAAACGGACGCGAAAACGAACCAAATTAAGCGACGAATGGGATTTTTGCATGCCGATCACTAAAATAAAAATATTTTAGTGTGTACAAAAATTTTGGATGTCCAGATGTGTCCAGAACGTAAGATATGCGCGAAAATGCAAACTTACGCCGTTTTTGACACTTTTAGTCCCTGTAAGATCATGTAAGCATGTTTTTTGCACACCGAACCTATCAAAGCTTATTTCTAAGCCATGTTTAGGTTATATGTGGTATGTTTAACTTATGATCAAGTCTCGGACTGTACGTTTCCTTACGAAACGGCAGACTTTTGCAAGTTGACGCAAATAGTCCCTGTGAGCGAATAAACTTGATTTCGGCATACCAAACCATCCAAAACTTATTTCTAAGTTATTTAAAGGTTATTTAAGGTGTGTTAAGACTATTTCACTATTACGGAGTGTTTGTTGCATTAAACTGGATATATTTACGCATCAGATCGCGTATAACCTTCCAGAAAGCGATTTAAGGCTCGAAACCGAATAAGAATTTGATATGTGCAAATGATACACATAATTTCACAAATCCCAAGAATAAAACACAATATTTCATTAGTTTGGTATTTGTTTGATGGTCACAGTGACACAGGTGTCACAGTCTCCCCTACTTTAGGAAATTTTGTCCCGAAATTTATTCGTAGGAGTTTGTCCGTGAAGTTGTGTTAAGTAACCACCAGAGATATGTAAGGCATAATTCTGTCATTTCCTTAACGGATATTCTTTAGAAACGATAATGAACAAATGGAGTCATTTTCAACGGTTGTTTCATCAGAATTGGAAATGAAGGTTTTTAACAAACGGATATTCATTTTCTTCAACGGATATTCTTCAGAAGCGAAAAATGAATGGATGATCCATTTTCCTCAACGGATTCTTCATTAGAACGAAAATGAAGGGTTAAATGAACGGATATTCACTTCCATAAACGGATATTCTTCAGAAGCGAAAATGAATGGATGATCCATTTTCCTTAACGGATTCTTCATCAGAACGGAAATGAAGGAGTAAACAAACGGATATTCATTTCCATCAACGGATATTCTTTCAGAAGTGAAAATGAATGGATGATCCATTTTCCTCAACGGATTCTTCATCAGAACGGAAATGAAGGATTAAACAAACGGATATACATTTCCATCAACGGGTATTCTTTCAGAAGTGAAAAATGAATAGCTAGTTCATTATTCTTCAACGGGTGCTTCATCAGAATTGGAAATGAACAGGGTTCACTCAAGGCACATGACAAAACTCGATGTGGTTTCTGTGCACTAAATTCCATAATTATGTAGGCCTCCATAATTACGTAATTCCTTGCACAGTCCGCACAGTTTGTTTTGTGATGTGAAAGGGATTGAATTTGAACAAACTTGAGACATCATTGATTGGGTTAACATATAAACACATAGGCACATAAATGTTTCTCTTGGATTGTTATTATCTTGTTATTGGTTACTATTAATTTGACGTTGATTTGAACATGGGTATTTAAGGTATACCAGGAACCTAGTCGATGGACCTCAACGTCCCGAAGCATCTATCTGAAAAGATAGAATGATCCTCCAAAAATCGACTTTTGATTACTAGGAATCACCACATTCGAATTAAGGTATACAACTATTAAGGACTTACGGAAATACCCTTAGGTATCCTATCAACGATAGGGTATTCGTCCCGAGTTGTAACTTGCGCCTTGTACTTCGTTTCCTAGAAGGAAACGGGTACTTAGGATTTTCGTGGAAAACGCAAGAGATCATGAAATGGAAGAAATTTGGGGGGTAGTTTGTTCCTCAAGGAATACGGCTCCTTGATTGTCGGTGTTGTAGGGGATATGTTGTTTATACATGCAACCATATCAATATATTGCGATGTAAAATAAAAGATTTATTTATAAACAACAAATACAACTGTTTCATGGACCATGACAACAAAAGAAATAATACATAAGGCTTGATTATTTCTAAACAGTGTTTTCTTCCAATTGGTCAGGTGCTCATCCCTGCGCTGGATTCGCATTAGCAAGCCTTGGGCAATTTCTTCGGAAATGGCCCATCTCGCCACAGTTGAAACAAGAACCTGGTGGAAAACGACCTTGAGTAGGATTGTTGCCTGCTTGATTGGGTGCAGCGGTAGCTGGGCAAACTCTTGCTGCATGGCCTATGAGTCCACAAGTTTGGCATTTGCGGCACCTTACATTGGCATGATGGTGAAGGCTACATTGGTTGCACAAGGGTGCAGTTCCGTTGTAGGGCTTCCTAGCAGGGGGTTGAGCTGGTTGGTTGGGAACGGCTTGGTCATCGTGAGCAACTACGGTGAAGTTCTGAGAAGCCTTTCGCTTCTTTGACTTCTTGGAGGATTCAGTCTGTTCATCCCTTGGTTTCGGTTCCTCAACCGGTTTCTTGTCACTTTTTCGAAAAAGTTTACCTTTCCTGATCTGAGATTCAGTCAAGGTAGCGGATAGCTCAATGGCCTGTCTAACTGTAGTGGGATTACTACCAGTCATAATGTCCTGTACTGAGTCAGGGAGGCCATCAATGTACTTTTCTATTGCCTTATCCAAAGGCGTGACCATGTTTGGGCATAACAGACTTAATTCCTCATAACGGTCCGTGTAGGCTCGATGCTCACCGCTTTCTTGCTTAAGATCGTCAAATTCCCTTTCCAAGACCCTGATCTCATGACGAGGACAGAATTCCTTCATCATCAGAGCTCGAAGCTCTTCCCACGTTTGAGCCAGTGCCACATCGGCACCCCTTTCTCTCACCACACCGTTCCACCACGTCAAAGCTCGTTTCTCAAAGACACTAGATGCGAAATCTACCTTTCGCTCGTTTGGACATTGAACATGTCTGAAGGTGCTCTCTAAACTCTCGAACCACTGCAGAAGTGCAGTTGCTCCTTGGGACCCAGAAAACTTTGATGGCTTAGCTGAGTTGAATGTCTTAAAGGTGCACTGAACATTGTTATTGTTATTGTTTGCCTGATTTATCTGGGTGATAAGGTTCGGGACAACAACGATTTGCTGAGTGATTAGGGCTGCCAAGGCGGCATCCTGAGCTTGATCACGCCGAGGAGGCATATTCTAAAAGGGTAAAGAAACATGAGGGAAAATTAGTGAGATGTCATTGGATATTCAAAACTGGATGTTAAGAATATCGACAAGGCATAATGATTGTGATCATTTGTTCGTTACTTAAAACAAACAAACGACACTGAGACAAATCAAAGTAAATAGGTCAATATAATGTATCACTGAAGACATGCTCGCCTATAAGTGAACACTCACCCCAAGAGTTCCCAGGTAAGAGTGACTGGTCCGATACTACGGATTTGTACGAACACTCTAGCCTTAGACAGAAAACTCAGGGTACAGGCATTCACTCTTCCAGTTCGCACGTGTTCACATTATTTAGACCCAAACTTTGACGAGATTTTGAAAACTCAAAAGGCACAAAGCCAAAGATGAATCAAACCGGAAGGGTTCAAAACCATATAGCAGAGGGTTCAAAACCTTATAACAGAAGGTTCAAAACCTAGTAATTAATCATCCAAGAATAGATGATTAATTTTCGAAGCGGATTCGTTATTATGTTCTCGTTGTGGTTATCACCTAAGGATGGGTGACAGTATTGTTTTATGACTAAACGCAAGTAAACTCGCATTAGGGTCCTAGGAAGGTTATAGTCTAGGTCAAAGCATTACTAATAACCTAATTCCCTATAACCATTGGCTCTGATACCAACTTTTCTGTCACACCCCGACCACGTAAAACAACAAAACGTGGCGGAAACGTCGGGGAGTGTTGTGACAGAATCATTGTTTCACAACCATGGAATAAATAGTTTCGTTTTATTGAATTATTGAACTAAATGTTTTGATACAAATTAGATAAATACAACTATTATCCTCCAAGTTTTAAAGTCGCTAAGGCCTTGTCCATTCCTATGTGAGAATACACCAATATCATCATCAAGCATCATCAACTATTGTACCTGAAACACATGTGAAAATAGGTACGTCAGCATAAAAATGCCGGCGAGTACATAGGTTTTGTATGAGTTTCAAATTCATGGCCCGTTTTACATGTTGCAATACTTATTTAAAAACCTTGTTTTGAAAAGTATAGTATTGCGACATAATTAACCAACTCAAATCAAATTGGTTAAAGTTTATAAAATCCTGTAGCCATGACTCTTAACTCCAAAACATTTGTTTAATTAAATCCAGATTGTAAATCGTTTTTGGAATAATAACTCGAAAAGTATATATATATATATATATATATATATATCGTGGGAAAAATACCTTGTAATATAACTTTGTTTTGTTAACCATTGCCCAAGTGATCTAGATAACGCAACGATATATAATGTGTTAAAAGCACTTATATATAGGAAGTACCAGCGGCGTATCCACCATGCTTTAACACATTACACACGCCCTGTTACCTAATCACTTCCCTAACCCAACGGTTCAAACAGATTTCAAACGGTTCATGTCAATCAACGGTTACAAACGGTTCACATAGTCAAGTAATCACAAACGGTTCACATAATCAAACGGTTACAAACGGTTAACATAATCCAATGGTTACAAACGGTTCACATAGTCAAGTGATCACAAACAGTTCACAGGATCAAACGGTTACAACGGTTCAAAATGTAAAACAATGTGTCCATATGCTGGATGAGCATATGCGACAAAATGGAATATACGGAAATCAATATGCTAGCATGTTAAGTGAACATACATAGCAAAACATAATGAAATCATGTACTAATAGTGTACTATTGAACATAGTAAGTATATGATATAAAAACATGGGAAACATGAAAGTATCAAGTAGGCACATGTGTTCCACCCCAAAACAGTTTGAAAACAGTAAAAGAGGGGACTATGTACTCACCTGAGGGTGCTTAGAAGTCTTGAACAACAACCAAGCAAAGCTAGAGTGATCAGGGAAACAAACGGCACCCTATATAGGTAACTATGTAAATAACCGGACCTAAATCGGGAGATAGGATAGAATGAGGTTCTATAAATCAAACGAGTAACTAAACTCATATGGTATGATTTAATAGACCTTACATTCTGATTGGAAAGTCTACCTAAGTGCTTTTGACCCGTTTCAACACATTATGGTAACATAAGCTACTATAAGGCGTCGTTAGCGTAAAACTATGTTCGGATGGTTAACTATGTGCTATGCCAAGTCTTACATGCCCAATTATCCCTAAACATGTTACTAAATAAGATTATATGTCAAAAATAAGTTCACATAGGCAAAAATACGGATTTTAGCTTCAAAAGGGCATTTTGGTCATTTCCTATGGGCATACAAGCTAACTAGCAAATGACTAACCAATCCTGTGTGATCATAAGATATAACCTCAGTGGTTATTCCCTATGCAACTATGATCACTAACTAAGCTTGGTCGGATCCTATAGATCGACCAAACGGGTCGGGTTCGAAAGTCTAAGCGGTTGTTTAGACCGCTTACCTTACGACCCTAAACAAGCACTAAACTAATACTGTCGAGTTAAACATGTCGAAACATGTTTAACCTACTGATTTGGTATCAAAACAAAGTGTTTTGATACACTAAAGTAGTTCCGTTGCAAAATGCGTGCTAAAACGCATTTTGACCGAAACTTTGACTCGACACTACACCTAGCGAACGTGGTAATCAGCGGGTATAATCACTAAGGATTATAACCAACGTGATTACAATCACGTTGCAAAGTTCAACCGAACTTTGCGTTGACCAAAGCCTGGTCAAACTGATAGTCAAACACTTGTTTGACTATTTAGACTTAAAAGCAAATAAAAGAATGAAAGAAGGCTTATCCAAGTCCTTGCTATCTTTTCTACAAAGAAGACAATTCCCAAATCAGCTTGGGAAGCTCCCAAAGCAGATAAGAGGAGGGAAAAGAATGAAATGAGCAAGGAATAAGGAGAAATGGCTTGCTATTTATACTTGTTGGTGATCAACAAGATCATTCCATGTGTTTGTTTGGCCACCAAGCATGAAATCTCATCCATACAAGTGTTAGGAGCAGGTGCAAAGCCTTGGAGAGGTGGTAACTTGGTTACCACACAAAGAATTTGCATAAACAGCCCCTGAATTAGCAACAGATTGCTAAAAACAACTTTCTGGTCGCTGGGCATCTGAGGCGGCCCGCCTAAGAAATGGGGAGGGGCTTACGCGCCCCGCCTGAGCTCCCCAGATCAGCAAACTTTCAATTTTGGCAGCTTTAGTCCCTGCATGCATTCGAGTCCATTTCAGGCCTTTTTGACCCCCGTTATGCCATTTTCAAGGCTCTACAAGGTCAATAAAGTTTAGAGGACTCAAAATATGCTTGGAACACTCTCGGATGTCGGCTCATTTGGTCGTACGTTCGCGTTGTTCGTTAAATTACGACAAAACTCAAACGGACGCGAAAACGAACCAAATTAAGCGACGAATGGGATTTTTGCATGCCGATCACTAAAATAAAAATATTTTAGTGTGTACAAAAATTTTGGATGTCCAGATGTGTCCAGAAAGTAAGATATGCGCGAAAATGCAAACTTACGCCGTTTTTGACACTTTTAGTCCCTGTAAGATCATGTAAGCATGTTTTTTGCACACCGAACCTATCAAAGCTTATTTCTAAGCCATGTTTAGGTTATATATGGTATGTTTAACTTATGATCAAGTCCCGAACTGTACGTTTCCTTACGAAACGGCAGACTTTTGCAAGTTGACGCAAATAGTCCCTGTGAGCGAATAAACTTGATTTCGGCATACCAAACCATCCAAAACTTATTTCTAAGTTATGTAAAGGTTATTTAAGGTATGTTAAGACTATTTCACTATTCCGGAGTGTTTGTTGCATTAAACTGGATATATTTACGCATCAGATCGCGTATAACCTTCCAGAAAGCGATTTAAGGCTCGAAATCGAATAAGAATTTGATATGTGCAAATGATACACATAATTTCACAAATCCCAAGAATAAAACACAATATTTCATTGGTTTGGTATTTGTTTGATGGTCACAGTGACACAGGTGTCACAAATCTCAACAAGATCTCAACACTTTTCAACTGTTTTCAACTTTTCTTTAACTTTTCTACTCACAACCGATGGAATCTGGACCCAAACTGACCTAAGACTCATTCCTTAGTCTAGGGCCGGCTTGAAAATGGATTTCCACCAGAGAGATGACCGATTAATGGGTTGAACATGAAACTTCATTAGGATCAGTGAGTCCGATGATATGGGCTGAGACCATTCGATCGAATGAGCTGGACTCGGTGTGTTTTCTGTTGTTTAACACGTTGTCACGCCATCTCCTTTTAACTCCGTTAAACTTCAAACTTTTTACTTAGAAAATTTCACAAAGTTTTCAAATGACAGATCATCCACTCGAGTGGCCGTCCGATCGGATGACCATCCGATCGAATGACCATTCGACCAAGTGACATGTCCCTCATATTAATCCTTCTTTAAAATGATTTGATTAAACTTCGAACTTAAATAATTTTACAAACATACACACCTCATTCGAATGGCCATCCGATTGAATGGTCATCCGCTCGGATGACTATCCGTTCGGATGACCATCTGCTCGAATAGAGGACCATCCGTTCGAATCACCATTCGAACACTTAACTCTCTGACACGCTGTTTACGCACTGTTCAACGCTTATGCTACTGTTCTATGATCAGGCTAACTCCCACGCGCTACCTTTAATCCAATCAAGCCTGTGTTTACTAGCTAAACACGAACTGTGAGTATACTCGAATCCATTTTCATTTAACGCACTTTGGGTGTTACATACGTTCTCTATCAAAACACAATAACACACAACGCAAACACTTTATGAATGCTAACCGCTCCCGCATGTCATACGTGATCTATGAATGCTTGTTACTATGCTTATACTGTGACAACCCTCGTATTTGCATGTATCCGTACGATTATTTAATGATAATTAAAGTGCTTAGTGACCGTGTTGAATTACTTAACTGTTTCCTGTTACTGTGTCATACTTACATGTGCGTGTTAGCATACTAGTAGTATGCAGAAAACTTGACTAAATAGTCCTGAATATTTTACTAAGTGTTAGGAATTAATTATGTTACAAAAATATACATATAAGACACCTTACGGAACAATTAAACAAATTAACGAAACAGTTTCCGGCCGAACAACCGGACATTACCCGGGACACCGAAATTTTGTCAGAACTATTGTTTTATTATTCTTAAATAATTATGGTCTCAAAAATTCCCCACACACTATAGAAATATGTCATACACTCACCATTCTAGAAAATACCCTTAACCTCATAATTATCTACCCACTAATCCTCAAATTTTACAATTTACCCCCCCCCCCTCCAACCGAATTCGGTCACCCTAAGGGGACCCACAATATTTTTATACCATGCCATAATCTTGTCTAAGATTTTATCCTATTATTTTATTAAGATTAGTAACTTGTAGAGCTAGACAAGATATGTGAAGTATCTTATGAAATCATGTCTTAGATTTTATCCTATTATTTTATTAAGATTAGTAACATGTAGAGCTAGACAAGGTATGTGAAGTATCTTATGAAATCATGTCTTTGATTTTATCCTATTATTTTATTAAGATTAGTAACTTGTAGAGCTAGACAAGATATGTGAAGTATCTTATAAAATCATGTCCAAGATCTCTACACCTTACTTCTCATCATCACCTCCCTCTCACTCTCAACTCTCTCTCCCTCTCTCGGCCACCCCCATAACCGCCACCATCACCACCCCAAGTCCACCACATTCATCCATCTTTGAGTTCCATTCAAGCCTAGGAAGTGCTTCAAGGAAGTTGCAACTTGTGAAACTTCAAAGGAACTTGTCTCTTGCTTCTTCATCATTTTCCATCATCTTCCCTAAGATTTTCACCCTAGCCTTGTGCTAGTAGTAAGTTCCTTCACACCATTGTTCCATCTTGTTCTTTGTTATGTTTTGTTTAATGTTCATGGCACTCAAAAGCTAAAACACTAAAAAGACGAACATGAAATTCTGCATAAAAACCCCACATAAAAAGTTTGTGTGAAGTTGAAATCTGGGTGGTTTAGGGTTGGTTAAAGCATGATTGAGGTTGGAACATTAAATCATCGATAAACCATGGTTAGGACCTTTGTTTATGCACTTTTAGTCACTTCTACAATGTAAACAGCTTGCTGAGTTGAATTTTCAGCCAACTTCAACAGGCTGTAACGGGATCATTTTAAATCGAAAAACGGATTTTCTGAAGCCTAAAATGTGTATTTTAGAATAACTAAACAAATGGCACTGGAATCGTAATTTTTCGAAACCGTTTACTATTTTTAAAAGACTGTTTTTGAACAGCAGCTCAAGCTGCATTTTTACTGCAGAAAAAGTGTGTCATATTTGGAGTCATAACTTGAAACCTGAGTAAAATCGACTCATGGAATTTTTCCAGTAGTTGGTCACCGTTGTCAGGACGACCCTCCAACTGGAATTTTGTCAAACGGACTTACGGTTAATTTTTAGTGAATATTTCCGTAAACTGCAATCAGAAAGTAACAAATCTGATTTCAGTCGGGTAAATGATTTTCTATAAAATATAGGTAACGAAATGGACTCTGAAATTTTTACATAATAAATTTTGGAACATATAGAACCTTCTGTAAAAATTTGAGAATTTTTGGAAAAGTTTAACTATTTTATTAAAATGCTCGAAAACAGTCCAGTTTTGATTAATAAATCTGAAACGACATAATTAGTGATTTGCGTGTCTAAATGTCGAGTAGGTTATCCGAGAATGATATAACAAGTTATATGTGCAATGTTGTATGTTTGTCTATGAATGGGGAATAGATGGGAAACTTATATGGGCATAAACCGTTAAAGTGATGCATGTTATGTGATAGATACGTGTAGGGACTTTGTGTTCTATTTGAAATCACTAATAAACTAAGTGATAATTATACTAGGGCGTGATTGACCGACCTTGACTATTAGCTATATTTGAGAATCAAACCGAGCAACCAAGGTGAGTTCACACTCTTTCCAAGGCATGGGGTTCCCGGTGGGTTGGGAATGGGATTGAATGGCTACTCGAACTATCATTACTATTAAACTACTTACTACTGTCCTCGGATTGAAGGGCACGTACGTAAAGCCTACGTACACGATCATAAGACCATCAACTCTATCAATTTAAGTCCCTCATTTATCGACTTAATCCCGAGGCCTATGGCGAGCGGGTCATTAGTTAATAGCGCTATTAGGCTTAACAAACCTCACACCGTGCCAGTCGGACGGGCGTGTACTAATGGACTATGGGCAAAGGGTCAATGCTGATAGACATTGACTTAGGGCACCTCTTACATTTTCGTAGCAGTCGATACGCGTGGTCTAGTAACACATGGGAAGCCCCCACCAATCTTCGCAAACATGTCAGGAAGACCGCGATATGAATTTATACGATACATGATTTACAAAACGAACAAATGATTTATGAAACGAATGCTATAACTAAACAACCAGCTGTGAATTCACTCAACTTTGTTGTTGACTCGTTGTTACATGCCTTACAGGTCGTTAGATGCTTGGAGCTTGCACGAGGAAGGAGTCATTGTGGTATACGGACTGTTATGTTCCGTGCTTAATATTTAAATCCTTATGAACCTATTAAACTTGCATTTTGAACTTTAAACTTATGGACTACGAACTTATATTTTGATATCACGTATTATGCTTCCGCTGTTTAAATTAAAACTTGGTTAACTGGCTTTTGGTCACCAATTGTATTGTGGTTGGTTTTATTTACTTAAATACGTTGTTCAATATGATTGGTGGCTCGATCCTGGTCACGTCACGCCTCCAAGCGGTGGTACTCCGCATGGTGGATTTTGGGGGTGTGACAGATTGGTATCAGAGCTTTTGGTTATAGTGAACTTGGTTTTAAAAAGGGAAAAGCTTTTTGATAAAACCAGACAATAACCTGTACAGTGCTCAACGATCCACAACGACACTTCGCTCCACGTGCAAGACTCGACGCAATAGCTGGTATGATCTATGTTATATTGTCGGTTAGATAGTCTACATTGTGCATTAGATAACGTGATAATTGCTATATGAACCTTGTGTGCTTACTCTCTACTGTCGTCCCACACTTACGCACTTCCGCGACACTTCCTCACTTACGCTGCTTTGTTATGAAGATCATGAGCGGACACGGAGGACGTATCAACCTCACTCAAGCCCAGTTGACGGCTTTGATCAACGAACGAGTTGCTGAGGCACTCGCAGCTGTTCCTGCAGGAGGTATCACCTGCTATTTCGACCTATCCTAGGATGTTTAGATCCTACTCTCGTGAACCAACTCTTATGCTTAACCTTGTCCTTTATTCTCGCACCCTAGGTCCACATGCTCAGCCTCCTGTGTGTACATTCAAAACATTCATGGATTGCCAACCTAGCACCTTCAGCGGCACAGAAGGAGCTGTAGGTCTACTTCACTGGTTCGAGAAGCTTGAGTCTGTATTTGAGATGTGTGAATGCCCCGAAGACCGAAGGGTGAAATATGCTACTGGAACACTCGAAGGAGCTGCATTAACCTGGTGGAAAGCACAGGTTCAATTGCTTGGGTTGGCGGTTGCCAATGCCACCCCATGGAACGGTTTCAAGGAAATGATTAGAGAAGAGTACTGCAGTCGTGACGACATCCACAAGATGGAAGTGGAATTTTTCAATCTGAAAATGACGGGATCTGAAATTGAGGCATACACGAAGAGGTCAAATGAGCTAGCCATCTTGTGTCCTACTATGGTGGACCCTCCCTACAAACGCATTGAGCTGTACCTTAAGGGCTTGGTGCCAGAAATTCAAAGCCACGTAACCTCAGCTAACCTTGGCACTATACAACAAATCGTCAAGTTGGCCCATCGACTCACTGACCAGGCGGTGGAGCAAAACAGACTGCCCAAACAAATTAGTGCCACAGCTACTTCTGATGCTCTTACCGACAACAAGCGAAAATGGGATGGAAACTCCAGTAAGGGTTCTGCTTCGGGTCAGTCTCAGCAGCGAAAGACTAAAGACTACCAGAGTCCTGGTCAGCAATCCTCCGGTAATCAAGGACAGGGTGGATATCGAGGAAACCACCCAAAGTGCAACAAATGCAACAGACACCATAGTGGTCAGTGCAACAAGGGACGCTGTCAGAGGTGTCTTAAGATGGGTCATGAAGCCAAGGATTGCAGGAGCTCACGGCCTGCAAATCAGAATCGTCAGCAGCAACAGCAAGCACCGCAGAATCAGCAACGGCAACAGGGCAACAGGGGATGCTTTCAGTGTGGCGCTGAAGGCCACTTGAAGAAGAACTGTCCCCAGCTGAACCAGAATCAGAACAGCAACCAAAGGAACGGGAACCACAATGGAAATAACAACGGAGGCAACAATGGAGGTAACAATAATGGCAATGGCGCCCAAGGTTGTGTGTTCGTGATTGGCCAAGGGGAGGCAAGGAACGATCCCAACGTTGTGATGGGTAAGTTTCTTCTGGATGATTTCTTTGTTACTGTGTTATTTGATTCGGGTGCCGATACTAGTTATGTGTCCTTAAAAGTTAGCCAAATGCTTAAGCGCACTCCAACACTTTTGAACACCAAACACACGGTAGAAATAGCAAACGGTAAAAGTATTGAAGCCTCACACATAGTTAAGGGTTGTAACCTCGTCCTAGCTGGTCAGACCTTCCCCATCGATCTTATTCCTATCGTTCTGGGTAGTTTCGACGTCGTGATCGGGATGGATTGGCTATCTCATCATCAAGCAGAGATTATTTGCAAGGAGAAAATCGTCCGTATTCCTCGTTCTGGTAAAGAACCTCTCATAATTCATGGCGACAAGAGTGGTGCTGTTGTGAGCATCATCTCTTTCCTTAAGGCCCAGAAGTGTTTGCGAAAGGGCCACACCGCTATTCTAACCCTCATTTCTGCTGCATCCTCAGAGGAAAAGAAGATAGAAGACATTCCTATTGTGCGTAACTTTCCCGGGGTATTTCCTGAGGAATTACCTGGTCTTCCGCCTCATCGCCAAGTTGAATTTCAAATCGAGCTAGCTCCTGGAGCAGCGCCCATAGCTCGAGCACCGTATCGTCTAGCTCCATCAGAACTTGAAGAACTGTCCACGCAACTAAAAGAACTCTTGGAAAAGGGCTTTATACGTCCTAGCTCTTCACCCTGGGGAGCTCCAGTCTTGTTTGTGAAGAAGAAAGACGGTACTTTCAGGATGTGTATTGACTACCGCGAGCTCAACAAGGTAACAGTGAAGAATCGTTATCCTCTTCCACGCATTGATGACTTGTTCGACCAGTTGCAAGGGTCGAGTTATTACTCTAAGATTGATTTGAGATCAGGATACCATCAGCTGAGAGTCCGAGAGGAGGACGTCTCCAAAACAGCATTCCGAACTCGTTACGGCCATTACGAGTTTCTAGTTATGCCTTTCGGATTAACGAATGCACCTGCAGTTTTCATGGACCTCATGAACCGAGTGTGCAAGCCTTACATGGATAAGTTCGTTATTGTGTTCATCGACGATATCCTGATCTATTCTAAGAGTCGGGAGGAACACGAACAACACCTGAGGCTTATTCTGGAACTTCTTCGAAAAGAGCAGTTGTATGCCAAGTTTTCAAAATGTGATTTCTGGCTTCGCGAAGTCCACTTTCTAGGCCATGTGGTAAACAAGGATGGGATTCATGTGGATCCATCCAAGGTTGACTCGATCAAGAACTGGCCTGCACCCCGTACACCAACCGAAATCCGCCAATTCTTGGGTTTGGCAGGATACTACAGAAGATTTATCAAGGATTTCTCTAAGATTGCGCAACCCCTCACTTCACTGACTCAGAAGGGTGTCATCTATTGTTGGGGTGATGCACAAGAGTCCGCATTTCAGCACCTAAAAGATAGACTTTGTAGCGCGCCTATCCTCTCATTGCCTGAAGGCACAGATGAATTTGTGGTTTATTGTGACGCTTCCATCCAAGGACTTGGTTGTGTGCTGATGCAACGTGACAAGGTCATTGCCTACGCATCGCGCCAACTTAAAGTTCACGAAAGGAACTACACTTCGCCCGTTACGTGATACATGCTGGTTATGCGTAAAACGCTTTCTATACTATATGATATGCAAACTTGTGTACTCACCTTTACATTTTATGTATTAACTTTATTTTAACGCATGTGACATATTGATGTTATGCTATGCTAGACATCAAGATAGGTAGTCTAGAAACTCCACAAATAGAAATCTAGGTTGTTGGACTTGTTTTGCTTTTGAGACACGCTATCTATAATAATTGTTGTGGAATATTTGTTGATCGGTATGGGACAATTAACCTTTTAAATATTGCCATTTAATAATTGTTATGGATTCTCTTGAGCAATCTGGTTCGCCTAGTGCCGCGCCTGATGTTTCCGCCATCGGTTGGGGTGTGACAACGCCACCGCGCCGTCTAGTCCATAGATTGTTTTGATCTGGCGATCCATAAGCGTTCTCACTGTTCTCACACTTTTCATCGTTTTCTCTAAATCTTGACCATATATATATATATATATATATATATATATATATATATATATAGAGGCCAGTTAACGTACAATAGGGCTTATCGTACATTACGTACGCTATAACCCCAGCCGTCAGATCTTCATCTCCCATGCGATTCATATCTCCATGCGAACTGTACGAACTGTGCGAATTCAATCTTCCACATGTGATTTTGTCCATCTATACACCCCATGTCATTTTTCACATTACCCCATGCTAACCATTTTTTTCACATGCGATATTCAATCTTCCACATGCGATTCTACACACCCCATGCCATTTTTCACATTACCCCATGCTAGCCATTTTTTCGCATGCGATATTCAATCTTCCACATGCGATTCTACACACCCATGCCATTTTTCACATTACCCATGTTAGCCATTTTTTCACATGCTATATTCAATCTTCCACATGCGATTTTTTCCATCTACACACCCCATGTCATTTTTCATATTACCCCATGCTAACCATTTTTTCACATGCGATTTCATTTGCATGGGATTTCAAACATGCAATTTCATTGCATTTTCAAGCCATGCGATTTCATTTGCCTTTTTATAACATGCGAAGATTGAATTCGCACCAGATCCGCACCAGATCGAACGGCCGGGATGATCGCGTACGTATTGTACGATAAGCCCTATTGTACAGTACACTTTCTCCCTCTCTCTCTCTCTCTCTCTCTATATATATATATATATATATATATATATATATGGTCGGGATTTAGAGAAAACGGTAGAAAGTGTGAGAACGGTGAGAATGCTTATGGATCGTCAGATCAAAACAATCTATGGACTAGATTGGCGCGGTGGCGTTTTCGTAAATAACATCAATTTTATTACGATGCGCTTCATTAAGGGTAAAAGGGTCTTTTGACTTCTACACACAAACGCCATCTCATGAAAATAAAACGCCAAACAAAAATCACACACCATTCTAACTAAAAACGCCATTAGATATAAAACGTCAAACTTAATTATAATAAAATCCCGCCTAAAAAAACCGCCAAAAAAATCCTGTATATACAACATCTCAGACCTTCAATTAAAAACACACACAAAACCCCAAACGCCATATTTAATATATTCCATTCGTCTTAGAAACGCCAAAAAAATCCTTTATATCCTCAACACCAAAACATACAAAAACATTATTGAGGTTTGTTGTCAATAAAGTTTAGCTGTATGGGGTGGACAACATTGTCAGTTATCTTTCTTAAAAGAGGATTAACAATGTTGTCCATCTCATACAGCAAAACATTATTGATTTTAAATGATAAAATTTGAGGTTGAAGGTACTTTTATTTGGTGGCGTTCTTTTTATCGGTAAACGCCAAAATTAAAAAATCAAACATCGTTCATTGGAAAATTCAAGATTGTTGGCTGAAGGGTCTAAACTCAATAACATTTTGCTGCATGAGATGGACAAATCTCCAAGAAAAAGATGCTGATGTCAGACTTTGTGCTTCCAAACAGCCAGAAAAGAACTACTTGAAAAACAAAAAAAAAAACAAAATGAATCATATGAAAGTCGAACCAGCCAGTTAAGATGATTCAAAAAAGAAGAAAGAGACTGGTGACAGTGAAGATTTGGAAGATCAATTGTTTATATATTCTTTTTTTTAATTTTCTTTTTCAGTTGATTGTTATATAATAAAACGCCATATATAATAAAAACGCCAGACAACCAAAATGCTTGTTAAAACGCTATCATGCCGTAAAACGCCCCCAAAACTCCCAAACTATAATGAAATTACTTTGGAAAAGTATTATAAAAACCCAAAAAATAAAAAAAATAAAAATCAAACTTCAAAATGTAACTAGAAACAGTAACTACAAAGACAGTAAAAATGAAGAGACGGAAAATTTATTATATTAGAATCTAAAACGCCAAACTTGAAAGACGGGACGTGTTACAGACTTCAGAGAAAAAAGCTTATCAGAAGCAATAATTACAAACAGTAACTGAAACGACGAATACTTTATTATAATAATGCACCGCCTAACCTACGTCGCCAAAAGAAATCCTATAAAATAATAACTCTCAGCAACTTCCATTTAATCAAACCAAAAAAACAAACGCCAAATACTACTAAATACCACTCACTGTAAAACGCCAATAAATTAAAAAAAATCAAAGATGGCTAATATACTATCTTGGATATTCAGTATTGTTCTTCGTGAAGTTTCACTGAATGGATTGTTAGCTGCGAGGAGTAACTCAGAAAGATTTTGCTGCATGAGATGGACAAATCTTCAAGAAAAAGATACTGATGACAATCGAATGTCATTTTGTGTTCTTTGTTCTTGAATAAGGCTTGGATGAGAAAAAGAGATCAATGACACTGAAGAGTAGGATGATTATAAAGATGAAGATCAAGATGAAGAAAAAGCGAAAAACCCACCCACACGTCATAGATCTATCTACCCAAACATCCACAAAAAGCCACTTCAACAGATGGGCAGGCAAAATAATCAAACCGATGGGTTTGTTAAGTTTTACATAAAACGCCATATATTTCGTGACAGTTCTTGACCTATTAAAAAGAAGAGAGAGGCTGATGACAGTGAAAATTGTGAAGAGGGATCCGATTATGATTTTTAATTTACTTTCTTCGCTTCTATTTTTTTTCCCTGTGGTTGTAATATAATCTTACAATTATTTTCACTATAAATGATTTTCGCAATATAATCTTACACGTGTAAGTAAACATTAAAAAATGAAACAAAAAATATATGAACAAATTAGTTTAATTGCTTAGTTACGTGTATAACATAAACATTTTTTGTGTGAAAAGTATAAATTAATATATATATATATATATATATATATAGCTGATGGATCCGTTGAAAACCTACTTGAGTTGATAAAACCTATCAAAATTCAGTGCAACAATCAATCATTTTACCATGTCTAATATATGTTATAATGGTTATTAAAAAAATTGTAGACACTTGTTACACATATGTAACACTTTGTTATCGTCGTATGTATAAATCAAGACAACGGCATTTTAATGCATGTGTAAAAAGTGCGTACAATTTTATATTTTATAATAACCATAACAATATATATATATATATATATATATATAGGATTAGGTTCAAGAGTGAACACTAGTGTAGCTTGCGAACTGAGTGAACTAATCCTGACCATACACGTGTGTAGATCAATGGCCAGGATTTGATGTTGAAATACACTAGCGTATTTTACGAGTTGATGATGAGATCCTGGCCATACACCTAGGTAGATCAATGGCCAGGATTTGTTCACTCAGTTCGCAAATACACTAGCGTTCACTCTAGAATCCCACCCTATATATATATATATATATATATATATATATATATATATATATATATATATATATATATATAAATATATATATATAAACGGGATCAGGAGAAAACGCTCAAAAGTGTGAGAACGGTAAGAACGCATCCTGGACCAACACGTGTCACACGACATAGATAAGGGCGGAGGGGCTTTTTTGTCCTTTCATATTTCTTTTTTTAAACGCGTGTCACATCCTGTTTCCATTTTTTGGCGTTAATAAATACGCGGCGTTTTTATTGTTTTTAGATCAGGATCATAGTAAATATTTTGACGTTTTAAGTATGTTTTGGCGTTTTTATTGTTTTTTGATCAGGATGCATGCCTATAATGTAAAAAAACATCAGTAATTTTCTTGATGTTTATTATTCCCTCTGTCCCATTAAAAGTGTCATATTTTAAATTTTCAAAGTCTTTATTTATAAACTTTGACCTTAAATAATTTTGTTTGTGTTAGATAATACTTGATGAAAGTTATATGATTTGAGTGTGTTTTACAAGTGTTTTTATCGGGTTAATTTTCATCAAGTTTTATATAACACAAAAAATATACAATTAAAGTCAAAGTTTATAAATAAAGACTTTGAAAATTCAAAATAGGACACTTTTAATGGGACGGAGGTAGTATATCAAGTAGGATACAAGTCTATAATGTGAGAGGCAATTATGGCGTTTTGAAAAGATAAATAAATTCAATTTTCCATGTAGTGGCTTTTAATATAATAAATGTTTGGCAATAATGTTACTGTCTCTTCATTTTACTGTTTAGCAATTACAATTTCGTTCAATTTCATCTGTCAATTAGTGTTGATTTTTTCAGTAATACTTTGTTTGGCATTTTATAGCAACATCGTGCTTTGCTAGCATCCGTTCTCTCAGTTTTCACACTATCAGGCGTTTTGGTGTTTGTAGTTTTTGGCGTTTTATACTCAATTTCTTTTTGTTAGTAGAGAATTAGATAATAAACAACAGAGAATTAGATAACGAAACAATAGAAAATGAAAAAAAAATAAAAATTATAATCTAATTTCTCATCCAAATCTTCACTGTCATCAGGCTCTTCTACTTTAACCTTTTTGGCGTTTTGAACCTGTTTTTGAATACCTTATGTAGATCCTTATTTTTCTACATAACGCCCGTCTTTAGAAGATGCTTATTTTTTGTGGCATCCTTTATTGTGGGTTGATATATACTTGTTTGATGACATGTTGAAGACCAACGTCTGCTCTAATGTATTGATCCCTTCATGCCATCAATATATCCATCAAGAACAAAGTGACATGATGACATATCAGTGTCATCAGTCTTATTTTCTTGAATATTTGTCCATCTCATTCAACAAAAACTTATAGAGATACCCACCTCATAGAAGAATACATTCAGTGAAACTTCATTCAGAACAATACTCAATATAGAAGAAACGAGGTTCCGCGTCTGTGGCCTTTTTAACTATTTTTTGACGTTTTTAAAGTGAATGGTTTCTAGCAAATATGGCGTTGTTTTTGGTTTGTGATCAGTTGATTGTGCAGAGACGTCTCTTTTATAGGATGTTTTTGGCGCGTAGTTTAGGAGGGATTTTATTTATAATAAATGATATTAATAAAGTAGCCGTCTTTTTAGTTACTGTGTATTTTCACTGTTTTTGTTCAGCTTTTTATGAGTTTTTAGGGTCATAGACTTTCCATCTCCCAAGCTTGGCGTTTTTTAATGGCTTTAAGTAGTTTTTGGCGTTTTTTTTCCATTTTTAGCTTTTAATAATACTTCTGCAAATTACTTTTATTATAGTTTGGGAGTTTTTGGCGTTTTACTGCATTTATGGCGTTTCACAAGCATTATGACTTTTTGGCGTTTTATTAATATAATGTATTTTTTAATCTAAGTTGAAAAATACATAACAAACAATAGAAAAAGAAAATTAAAAAAATAAAAACAGAAACAATTCATCTTCCAAATCTTCACTGTCATCAGTCTTTTTCCTCTTTGAAACATGTTCACTGGCGGTTTGCCTTTGTCATACTTGTGTTTTTGTGGCTGTTTGGAAAGACAAAATGACATAACTTTTTTCTTTGAATATGTATCTTCAAACAACTCATCAGTGTCATTCGTCTTTTCATGCATGATAATATTCATCGATAACAAAACACAAAAAATGACATAAGTCTGACCCAACAAATTTTTGTTTTTGATTTGTCTATCTCATGCAGCAAAATGTTATTTGCCCATCAATAACAGCACCTCAGCGAAGAATGCCTTCTCCGTAACTTGGCGTAGAACAATATTGAATATACAAGATTCGATATTTGTCATTTTTTGTGTTTTACTGAGGAAATAGTGTATATGAAAGAAACGTCGATTTTTTGGAATCTTTGATATTTGAGTGTTTTGGCGTTTTCTAAGATGATTGGTAAATAGTGAAATATGGCGTTTTTTGAGTAGGTGTGTTTGATGTTTTGGGATTTTGGCGTTTGTAAGATGAATGGTATATAGTAGAAAATATGGCGTTTCAGGTTCTGGGGGTGTGTTTTTATGTCTGGGATGTTTTTGTTTATATAGGGATGCGTTTTGTTCCGTAATGGCGTTTTATTCATTAGTTGGCGTTCTGGTATAGAAGTTGTAAAGACCTTTTTACCCTTAATGAAGCGCGTCCACTTAATAGAATTCGTGTTATTTACGAAAACGCCACCACGCCAATCTAGTCCATAGATTGTTTTGATCGGACGATCCATAAGCGTTCTTACCGTTCTCACACTTTCCACTGTTTTCTCTAAATCTTGACCCTATATATATATATATATATATATATATATATATATATATATATATATATATATATATATATTAGAGATGGTAAACATTTTTAAAAAAATGTTACACTTTGTTTTACAAATTTTGTGAACTTAATGGGTTTGTATAATCGAGGATAGAATCAAGGCCTTGAGTAGGGTCAACACAAAACCATATATTTTATTGTCTAATTTGATATGTGGGGTTGCTTTTCCTAATCAACCCATGTGGTGGGTGAAAAGAAAGACCTTAGTGGCTTAATGTGTAGCCTAGCTCCCCTAACGGCTTCAATATATATTTTCATTATATGCTACAAACATTGTACCTATTCTTGCATGCTGAATGAGTTTTTAGTTTTGTCTGTTTTTTGTACTACAGTTTAAAAGTAATATAAGATATACTTATCTTAAAGGCTAGTGCTTTGGATAACAGATACAAAGTATATTGTATAACAAACTCCTTTATTATAATAAAATATATAAATTATCATTAGCTAGAAATAATATAAATCAAATTCAAATAGAATTCTTATATATCATATCAAATGTTTATAACTAATATAGCACAAAATAATGATGAATGTTTTATATTGATAAAAACACACCAAAAATAATCAAAATTAGAGAATATATATTGCATGTAAATATGTTTCAAAAAAGAGGCACCAAAGTTCAAAGAAAAGGTCTATTCCTACTCCATTATATTGGAACTTTATAGGGAACCTATAGGCTGTCTTTTTATTGTAGTTTCATAAATTGCACTTAGCCCCTCTTAATTTGTATGACATTACCGAAAGTGTGTACATGGCTATGGTAGTTGACCTTTTGGCCCTTGTGTGCATTTTACACCAACATCAAACAACTACACATGTGTTTTAATAAATGAAATATATGGTTGTGAAATATAGCTACTTAATTGGGTGTTCAAAATCAGAAATTAAAATTCTTTTGAATACTTGGTTTTACTATCTAAATCCGTATTCGAAATTGATATCCGAATATTTGAAATTTTATTTTTTATTTGAAACCGGATATTTTGGATACTTTCGAATATCCGAATATAAACTTCGGATATTTTTTTGAATACTTTGGATATATTCGGATATTTTTCTGATACTTCGGATATCTGAAAAAATATAAATTTATAAATTTCCGGATATTTTGGATATCCGAAAATTTTCAAAATCACCATCCGAATCCGAAAATTCAGATGGATAGTTTGGATTCGGATACCAGAAAGTATGAATGGTTTCATACACATTCAAGATGGTTTTTATATGTCGCAAGCTGTATCTTCTGGCTAAATACTATTATAGTTTCATTATGTTTCTTTTAGTTGTATATTAATTCTAATTAATATAATATATATGTTCATCAGCAAAGTTGAGGGGGGAGATTTTGGGTTCAAGTCCCACCGACAACAAGGAATAAAAGAAATAGAAATTTACCGTTAAAAAAAAACATAATTCACAAGAGATGTGTCATGATAATTTTTGGGCTTATGTCTTTACTCCTTTCGTACCACGTACACTTCTTTGTCAAATTCGGGCTCGTCGTTTATATTAATTTGACATCGTGCGTTCCTTTTTCACGTTTCGATGATTGCGGTTGCGTCTCCGGAACAATTTCAATGTCGTATTCAACGGGTTATGGTTGTTGAAAAGATTGAAGTTGCGTGTTGAACGGGTTTCGCATCATCATGTGTTGTAACGATTGCATTTGTTGCATTTGCGAGAAAGCGTTCGGAGATTGTTGAAAACTCGCAAAAGCGTTGAGAGAAAATTGAAAGGATGACCAACTCGGTTCCATTGAAGGATAATAGCCGTGCACCGCAAAAACGTTCGGGTTTGGGTTCTGGTTGTATGGATCCATGGTAAAAGTAGAAGAATGTTTATAAAAAAGTAGAAAAGTTTTATAAAAAGTTGAGAGAGAGATGAAGTTGAAGTGGGTAAAAAATGGGATGTTTGGGTTGTATTTATAATAAAATTTATTGATTTTTAGGGTTTTTTTTTTAATTCTGGCCGTTGAGGTTTGAATTAGGAGAATTTAAATTATTTCTTTTTTCAACGGTCATCCCAACGTTCCTTTTTTTTTTGTCTGATATGCACGTCCCCAACGTCTTAGGGGCGACGATTTGGACGACGTCGGGAGGGGGGGACGGTGTTGTGTGCGGCGATGGGCATCGACAAGGCTGGGACGAGCTCCACACTGTCAAGCTTAAGAACATTTACATTAGACCTTCTGTCTCTACCTATATGATTACAATGCAAATCATTAATTTTTCTCTCACTTTTTTAGTTAAATAATATATTTTTATACTTTTATTATTACTTTTTTTCTCTCCTCTACATATAACCAGTTTCAAAAATATTAAAAAATTATAAAGGAAGAACAATATTTACTCAAAAATTTATTCATGAAAAATAATATATTCTCTCTTCTCCACTCAAAACCATTTTATTTAATATAGAAAACTCACTCACATGTAGGGTCAAATGTGAATGCTTTAACATATAGAAAGTTTTTATTAGTATAAAGTGTCATTATATAACTAGATAGGGACTTATGTTGACTTAAATAACTATAAAAGGGTGTAAAGTGTAAAAGATGAATTTAGTTTGGTTGAGTCACGACTTTGTGAATTTCTGTGGGAAATAGACAGAAGTGTAGTAAGGAGGTCGGCCCCACACCGACTTTTGTGAACCTCTCCAAAAAAGAAGGGGTTTTCAATCGTTGTCATAGCAACAATAGGGGACCACAATAAAATTAAAAGAATCTAAGTCACATCCTATTCTTATTTTTTATTTTATCTTTCTTATTTTCATATAAAACAGCATAAAAAATAAAAATATTGATGTAAGAAATGATACGAACAATGAATAATATATTTGTATTTTTATTTTTGTATAATGTTAATGAATTAGAATGATGCAAACCGACACTTTTGATGGTCACAATATGAAATATGATCAATTAAAAATGGATCAATGGTGTGAACAAGTACAACTTTTGTAGTTTTATGAGATGTGAATTAAATATCACTATTTTCATTTCAAATTTTCAAAATAATGAACGTTATCAAAATCTTTAAAACTAACTTCCTCTTTTTATCTTTAACAAATTACAATAAAACAATGTATATTTTACGTACCTAGCCTTTAGGGTAGGGTATGGAGGTGGTGAATTGAATTATGTGTCTGACATGGTTCTCGTGCTACACCGTCTTCCCTCCTAAACCATGGTTTAATCCATGGTGATTTGTATGGTTTAATCTATGGTAATCATTACTCTCTTTTAATTAATTAGGGAATTTCGATTGGTAGGGGAGGATAATGGATGATAGTGGGGGTCACGGTTCACACCATATAGGTTGGTGAGCCCTGACATGAAGGGTGGTGGTGGTCATTTGGTTCATGACCGCACCGCGCATAAGGTTCAGTTTTCTACTTTTAAAACCTATGTTTATAAGACCATGCGTAGTGGTTGGGGTGAATAACGCCCCACCATTGGGCGTTGTCCGCCACCTGTCGTCCTAGTCAGTAAAGAGATGTTTTTTTTTTTAAATGGGTGTAGTGGGGATGTGGGCATTATGTTAAAAGGGGTGTAAAGAATTAAATGAATAAAAAAAACCATGAAAAAATTGATTGGCTAAAGAAGAAGAGAGTTACATGTGATTGGACCATTAAAATGCGGCTTGGGCGTTCTATTTACCACGCCTCACAACAAAAAACGCCTGAGGGGCGGAGAAGTGGGCGTGGGGTGGCGTTCTGTGGCTTAAAAACGCCCAAAAGAGGCATGACTACGAACGGTCTAAATTAGTTTATACATGATAGTGCCCGTGGAAAATTTTCTAACTGAGTCAAAAAAATTTGGTCTAAATTTTACCGAGTTAGTTGTAGAAAATTTGTTCCTAGGTTGAATTCTGAGGAGAATCTCCACTCTTTCGGGAAGATCATGCAAATCCCTAACTTATCGGAGCCCATCCTAAGTTAAGGGAAACCCTAATGGTAAACTATAAATAGAGGTAAACTCTAAGATATGATTCATCTTGCTCTCGTTTACTCTCTCTCTCTCTCTCTCTCTCTCTCTATTCACTTATACTTTCTCCCAAACCGAGACTTATTCTCACGCCGGAGGGTGGTTACAGGAATAACCCCATTCCTGTAACGAGTCCTAACGGTGTTCTGTTTTGCAGCTAGCAGTTCGGATCGCCAAGAGTTAAAGTCCTAGTTGGATACTACCGTGAAGGTCAGCGTTTCTTCAAATTCGGCCGACATAAAAACTAATTTAGATGTTTTCTTTAATACGAGAAAAAAAAAACCTTTTAAGTAAAAAGAGAAACAAAAATGCTTAGAATGAGTTTTGAATCATGGATCTTTAATTGAAGATAAAAAGGTTAATGTCTTCACTGCACGTCAACATTGATTTTGTTTCACTGGTTATAAATATGGGATCAACGTCTAAAATAGCATATGGGCCAATCCATTTTTTTGGTATACGTAATAAACCAATAAAACCTTAGTTGACGCGTGTTAGGACATAAATATACCCAAACATATGCATGGATAGTGATTTACCTGGAGAGTATAGTATAAGACCATGCGTAGTCGTTGGGTGAATAATGCCTCACCTTTGGGTGTGTGCGTCGTGTAGCAGCCCAGAATGATGTGTTTTTCTAAAATAGGTGTAGTAAGGATGCGGGCATTGTGGTTGTAACACCCTGAACGCGTAATACAACAAACCGCGGCGGATACGTCGGGGAGTAATGTCACAGAATCACTGTTTCACAACACATGGAATTTAAAGAAATGTTTATTAAATAAATAAGTTACATTGTCTTGGAATTTCATCAAACAAACGGTACAATTGTTGTTCATGTTTTATAATTACTAAGGACCACGTCCATCCTATGTGAAGCAAGCAATCAACAGTCGTCACATAATATGAAACATATGTAAAAGTAGATACGTCAGCATAAAAATGTATGTGAGTAACATAGGTTTTGTGAATTAGATTCATGGCTTTGGATCATATAAGAAAAGATTATATGTTTATAAAAGTAGCCATGAATCCTTGATAAAAGTTTGGTTTCTAGAACACTTTGCATTGATATAAAAGTTGTAGTATACATAAGAATATACTTTGGTTTGGAAGTAGCATATCAAACTATGCTTTAGTAGTATATCAAACTATACTTTGGTTAAAATATGTGTATCAGTAGTATATCAAACTATACTTTGGTAAAACATGTACATGTGTATCAGTAGTATATCAAACTATACTTTGGTAAAACATGTGTATCAGTAGTATATCAAACTATACTTTTGTAAAAACATGTGTATCAGTAGTATATCAAACTATACTTTGGTAAAACATGTGTATCAGTAGCATATCAAACTATACTTTGGTAAAATATGTGTATTAGTAGTATATCAAACTATACTTTGGTAAAACAATATCACGTTGGTAGCATATCGAAATATGCCTTGATAGTTTCACCGAGAGAGTTTTGTTTTTCGTGTTATCAGGTACAACCGTTTTTGTTTTGCCTTTTCCTGGCGGTTTATACCCAATACCATGGTTACAAAATTCATATTCGCCATCCCCAGTTTCTTCATTTTTATTGATCGGTTTTGGAACTATATTATCAAGCATTAAGGACGAAGCAACAAAACCTTTCAATTTATTTTCTAAATCTTTAATTTTATTTTTTTCAATCTCAGCATCTTGTTCAACATTCGTGATATTTTCAAGATGCGAGTTTATTATATTTTGTTTTTCAAAATCATGTTTATTTAAAACGGATTTTTCATTTTCTAAAATTTTTAGTTGATTTTTCAAATCATTTTCTAATTTTATAAAAGAGTAGACTGCCATTTTGATCCCTGTGGTTTGGTCATTTTTGCATTTTTAGTCCAAAACTCAAACTTTTTGCATCTGGGTCCCTATGGTTTCAGTTTTATTGCCATTTTGGTCCAAAAATGAAATCAAGTCATATTTGTCTTATAAAATCCTGTTATTTTGTCATTTTCTGCAGGGGCAAAATGATCATTTCTTTTTTATAAATAAATACCATATTTTATAAGACAAATATGACCTGATTTGCCCTTGAGGAAAATGACAAAATTGCAGGATTTTATAAGACAAGTATGACCTGATTTCATTTTTGGACCAAAATGGCAATAAAACTGAAACCACGGGGACCCAGATGCAAAAAGTTTGAGTTTTGGACTAAAGTGGCAAAAGTAACCAAACCTCAGGGACCAAAATGGCAGTTTACTCTTTATAAATTTTTTGTTTTCTAATGTCAAACTTTCCACATCTCTCAACAGTTTGACATTTTCAAATTTTGTTTTTTTACAAATTGAGCACACAGGTTCAGAACTTGAAGTTTCATTTGTTGATGCACTTGATTCTTTGACTTCACCATTCTGTGACAACTACATTGACTCATCTTGTATAGATTTTACTTGGTGAGCATTGTCAACATGTTTTTTCTCAGATTCTTCATTCTTTGGAGTTGAATCTGTCTTGAATGTACCTACAGAAAATTTTTTAATAAAATCAAGAGGATTTATATCTTTATCTATATAACAACCCCTCTTAATATCATATTTCATAACATTTTTTGCTCCAAGACATATATTGACTCTTCTACTTATTTCAAGAATCATATCCAAACTTATTTTATCTAACTTCTCTTCTATCTTATTTATCAAATCTTTCTTCTTCCTTTTAATTTCCGTTTCGTGTTTTTGAAGCTCATCGACAAACTCACTTAGATAAAACTTTGAGAATCTAGAATCTTTTTTTAGTTCAATCAAAAATTCATCCCACTCTAAAGGTAACGCTTCAACAAATTTTGATATCTCTTCAGCAATTGACATTCTTATCTTGAACTCTTTTAAAGTATCAAGTAGTATAGCATACCGACCGTTTAACTGATACAATGATTCATTTTTTTTACACAGAAAATGTTCAAATCTCTTGAAGTAAATATTTTTTTGAACTTCATACTCGAAACGCCAAGGATCTTCAAACCAATCATTTATTCTTTCAAGCTTATCGTTTTCCATTTCGTCAAACATTTTAAACACAATTTCTTTGTTAAACCATTTGGTTCAAAAAATACTTTTAGTTCAAAGTCCACAAATTTCAACTTCCACGAGGCCCGCTAAACGTTTGTAACCAAGAAATCCGTCACAAACTCGAATCACAGGCCCAAATATGCAAATCTATTGGCCCAAAATCACTTTTCAATAAACTTGTGGTCCAACTTGAACAATTATCCCACTTCGAATTCTTGTAACACTCGGCAGCAAATATAGATCAAAATGCTTAGCGGCCCAAAATTTTATACAAATGATCCAAACAACTCTCTTAAAAGAATCGACCCACTAAAAACTCAGATTATAATATTGTGTTCTAGAGTTTACTAAAAGAAAGAAAAGAAAAGAAAGAAAGTTTAAGAGAGAAAAGAAAATAAGAGAAAGAAAAATATACAAATTTATTTCACGTTCCAGAGTTTGAAGGAAATGAAAAGAAAGGAAAAGAAAATAAACATTTTGTGTGTTCCCGAGTGCAGAGAAAAAGAAAAGAAAGTGAGAATTTTACTATTATACCCTTTTAAGTAAAATTAAAATAAAAATAACTGAGTTTTCTTTAAAACATTTCGTTCTTCTTCAAATCCATCTACTTTCTTTAAAACATTTCGTTCTTCTTCAAATCCATCTACATGTCTCAGCGTAAACAACTAAAAAGAATCAAATCACGAATTTATAAGTTACTCATGCATATAGTTTAACTAGTTATATACCAGCATCAAGGAAACTGCATTACTTCACAAATAGATGGAACAAGAAGTTTACTAGAAAGGTGCATGTGCTTGCAATATGGGCGTATGACATAATTTGGGCCCTTGCGGAGTCCGTTGAGAGAGTTGGAGTCCCACAAAATGGCACGTTGCTTCTAAATGAGATTTTGAAATCCAAGTTTAAAGGCATGGGTGGTGAGTTTAGGCTTACTGAAAGAAATCTGATCTCTAATGGATATGAGATTGTGAATGCGGTCGATCATGAAGAAAGGAAAGTGGGATATTGGACATTGTTGAAAGCATTACAAGAACACTCTGTACATTTAACGATGATGCTCTACGTTCTGGTATTGGTATGGAAGATGTTAACTGGCCTGGAGGGTCTACTGCCGTTCCAACGAGTCATGGTAAAAAGTTAAGAAGTGGGGTCCGAATTGGACTAACATTTACCTACTTTTTACATGCGGTTTATGATGATAAGAATAATGTCATAAACGCCGCTGGGTTTTGTGTTGATGTTTTCAATGCTTGCCTTCAAGCGTTACCATATGAAGTGCCTTATGAGTTTGTTCCATATGCGCATGGAAGTTACGACAAACTTATAGAAAAGGTCTACAATAAGGTACTACATGAGTTATGTATAACTAGTTAAAATATAGGCATGAGTATAACTAGCAGCTAAATATTATCATGTTGATAATTACTGAATCAGGCTCTTACGACGCGACCCATTTCGACGCATACCTTTTCGACACGAACCGTTTCGACCCGTGCCGTTTCGACCCAAACCGTTTCGACGCGAACCGTTTCGACGCGAACCGCTTCGACGCGAACCGTTTCGACACAAACCGCTTCGACGCGAACCGTTTCGACACAAACCGCTTCGATGCGAACCGTTTCGACACGTACCGTTTCGACCTGTACCATTTCGACGCCAATCGTTTCGATCTGAACCGTTTCGATGCGAACCGTTTCGACCCGTACAGTTTCAACCAGTACCGTTTCGAATCGAACTGTTTCGACGCATCACATTTCCTCTAAAACACTAGTTCCGCAATTGTTTTAATTGTAAAATCATCATGTGGCCCAACATCTATTTTTATTACACATAACCTCTTAAATCTAATGAAGTATTTTTTAATAATCACATTTAAATAATGATGATTAATTATATTTTAAAAGCATAACTAAAAATTTCATATATCCTTACCCAGAAAAGGCACAATATCTACTTGCAGTCATCTCTCAATTGCAGATCCTATCACGGCACCAGCCACTAGAACTTGTATCGTTTATCACAGTCGCCTTCCTGAAAACAGTGTGCTATTAAGGTTACAATATGCCAAAACATTGTTCTAGATAAAATCTCAATGACTATAAACGGGCTAGAATGAAACAAATACGGTTAGAGAGCGATTTAGGTCTATTTCGGAAGACTTTGACCCATTTGACAAGTTCCATTTTCAGTCAAATCCTTTAGCTTAACCCATTTGACCCGTTACACACTTACACATGAAACATAACCAAATTGACCCATTTGATGTATAATATAATGAAAAACAAATTGATAAGTGAGATGTGCCATACCTACCTTAACAGTCGTTTGGTCATGATATATAATAAAGTCAAGAACTAGTTGCCAAGATAAGTCCAGGAACAACAGTAGCTGAAAGAGAATCCACTTGAGTAGAGGCGCCATTAACACAAGTTATAACATGGCTATAACTCCATAAACTCTTGCTTCAATGCCCAAATCGAGCAGCACGAAACATTAAGCTATTGCTGCCTTTTTGTTCCTCTTTTTTAAACCAAACAACAACGAAAACTCGGAGGCCAGTGGCATCTCCGAAATCCAACAGTCCAGCCACAAAAAAATGCCCCAACCAGAAATTTGGGGCTTTTTTATTTGCTTTTGTTCCAGTAGAACTCATATTGCTAGTGTGCTAATGTGTTTCTCAACTTTTGGCTGAGTTGGATTTACTTTTTCAAAAATAAAAGAAAAGGAAAGGAATCAAATCAAGTCAAATAAACCATACTTATAAATTATAACCTCAATCAATAACGAGTAGTTCTTCAATTAATTATCGCAAATTTTATATACAAACGAAACTGAAACTGAACTAAGTGCAGGGTCAGGCCTCATTCATACATACATACAGTTCTCATACTGCAAATTAGCACTTATCAGGCCTCATTCATACATATATACAGTAGGTAAATTAGAACTTATCAGGCCTCACTCATACATACATACAGTAGGTAAATTAGCACTTATCAGGCCTCATTCATACATACATACATACAGTTCTCAAATGGTAAATTCAGGCCTATGCTTCAAAAGTTTTGGCTATAAACAATCAAAGCAATCGAATTTAATCAAACGTAAACAATTCAAGAAGCCAAAACCCAAATTAGACACACTAATTTAATCAAAATTTTAGATAGAAAGACCACGCAAAGGAGAGGGCCGCTCAAAATTGGATGTGAAATAGGAACATGATGTTACCTGGAAGATGAACTGCTGATTGCTGAGGAGAGCAGGAAACGATGATCGAACAGTTTTCGATTGAGGGATAGATGATGGAAGGTGGGTTGATGATTTGGCAGGATGTGGGAGATATACCCGCCATATTTCTTACGAGGGTAAAGTTGGAAGATAATTAGGAACGTGATGTTTATCTCCTCTTTTTTCTGAGAATCATTCCGATTTGGAATGAAACATATAGGGATTAAAAAACCTCCTCATTCTCTTCTCTTCTTTCTCTTTCTCACCATATAAAAAACTCTGAAACATCATTACTATCCTCTTTCTTTCCAATTCCTTTGTTAGTTAAGTAAGACTCTAGAACAGAGTGTAAATGTCCCAATTCGAAATATCACGGCCCAAACAAACTTATATTTATCCAATTCGAATTCACATTTCGAAAGAATTAATGAACTGTCAATCTTATCTTTTTCTTTATTTCTTGAAAATGAGAAATCTTAAAACCTTTTAACTCAGTTGATAACCACTAAAACATTATTATATTTTTTTTTATGAAAATTCAAACCCTACTAGAATGTTTTTTCAGTCCACTGAAGCCTTTTATTATTTTTTAAAACCAAAGAATGTCATCCATCTCACACAAAATATAGTTACACAAGCAGGCAACACCAGTGATTTGAATCAATCTGAAAATCAATGATACATATTCAATCCACATCAAAATGTCGAAACAGTTCAAAGCACAACAAAAATCATCGAAATAAGTCCGAAAATATCAAGATCATAATCGAAATGGATCCGATTACACCGAAACTCATCTGATCTTTCACACGATTACACGCAGAGCATCCGTAGCTCTGATACCACTTGTGAGTTCAGGATCGGATCGTAAACGATCACTAGTTCTACGGTAGATTCGATTTAACGTGCAGAATCCGTTAAATCGAACCGTAATCGTGCACGTAGACGTAAATAAATGTCGTTTTATTTCGTATCAACGACAACCGGACAGAGTTTCGACTCGATCTAAACATGACAGAAATCGAGAGTGTCTTGTTGTGAAATATGAACTCGTGAAGAAGAACGAATGTCCTCGTGAAGTTGTCTGAGATGTGTTCTCTGATGTCTATCTTGTACGAAGGGACAATGAAGAGTATATATAGTTGTTGCAGCTTTGTACCAATTTGTATACACCGGTTCGTAAAACTTGTCTTAAGATCCCGGTTCGTACTTTGTCACTATTCGTACTATTTGGCTCCAAGGTTCACGTGTAAATCACTTCACATACAATTTAGTAGGATGTGATGTCATCATTGCATAATGATGACATCACTTTTGATCTTGTTCAGATTCTTCGTATCGTGGCGTACCATATACTGACCTGATATTGCCTAACGACACCTAGAGAAACCTCTGTCCGGTATAATACAGACTCAAGACTTCAAACATTACAAATACATACAGATTTCTAACTATGAACATACAAAATGCACTCACACAAAGCGAGGTACTGGCGTGCATTATGCACGAGACCCAATCTATACATCAACAGATGTTGAAGTACATCACATACGACATTCGAGGCAAGGACTTTGGGAACACACAATTGGGCACGACAACAACGATGCTAATCCCGTCAGCAGGAGAACTACTGACCGAAATGCGGGAATTTGCCACGTGATCCTGCAAGCGACACGAATCACGCAGAGGTACGTTTAAGCGAGATTTCACAATAATCGGTACTTGGTCTTATGAGACTCACAATCATTAGCGCTGCAAAAGAAGTCACATGTCTCCGCATTTCCCCTACTTCATTAATGGCGATTGCGCTATGTTCGACATTCCATGATAATGTCACCTAACAACCGGCCATCACACGAAATTCTAGGTAAAGTCCTTATATTCTCTTATTGAAATTTCGACTCTTGCATATAGTGAGTAGATTTTCCCACTTCTACTCCCCCTAATGGTCATAGCATCACGAAGATTTTCTTTCATGGTAGCGAATACTCATTTGTTTCATTCTTGAGAAATTCATATGCTACACATGCATTGTTTATCGGGGTGTGACACTATCAAATCAACATTACGTAACTTATCAACATTCGCACATCTCTACACATTAATTTTCCGAAACTAAAACCTAACTCTTTTAGTCCACCAATTGGAACCGAATCGTAATTCGATACATTAACATATTCTAAATTCAAAGCAACAGACGAGTGAGCAATCTCTTTGATAGTAGTTTCAACGTTACCGTTTCGTAATTTACTAAGAGCCAGGGTTTTTATGTTTTTAAATCAGTAAATGAATCGAGAAATCGTACCTTGAATGACATTCATCTGATCTACGACGGTGAAACGGTGGCGTAACGACAACAATCGTTTGCTTAAACGAACCTGATAAGTTCTCTACTGCTCTCAGATAACCATCCATCGGCACATCGTCGTACGGAATCAGATCCGAAAACCTAACTCTCGCCAATGGTGAGGAGGTAGGCATGATCACGGTAGGCTCTCTGGTAGGATGAGCAGCGGAAATCGGCGTCAGAAATTGGCTCGCTGTGACGCCTGAAGATCCAAAGAATCGATTGTAGGCCGGAGCCTGTAAAACGAGGGTTTGGACCTTGTAGAAGAATTGGAACCTTCACCTGCAAAACAATAAACCGTTAGGCTCGCCGCAGAGATGGGAGGGCCCCTCTGCGACCACCCTCTGGCGTGAGGATAAGTATTGGTAGAGAGAGAAGGTAGAGAGAGAAAATAAGGAAAAAGGTTCAGAAAATCGTACTTGGCAGTGTACTTGAACTGGGTATTTATAATGGTAACTGTGATGACGTCATCGGTCCAGACGCACTTGAACGGAGGTTCGTCCTCGGAGATATGTGGTACGGACACCTTTAGAGTGTCAGTCCAGGTGTGGTTCGGTCCGTCCTTATGGGTCATGTCCGGACTCGGATATGTATCTTCAATGCCAAAGAGAACAGCGAACGAAAGTTGTTGCTGTGACGCCAGAGAGAACGCGAACGAAAGTTGTTGTTGATGCGTTTGCTGCATGTTGTTGTTAGTTACAGCGACGCTGGCGTGGCCGTGGCGGTGGTTGTGGTTGTGGTTGTGGTGGTCGTATGTGATGATCTAGTGGAGGGAGGAGTGATCGGAATAGGTGAAATTGCAGATGTTGTCAGAGCCACCTGGGGTTTTTTAGGGCTAAAAGGGCCAACATTTGTGTTGTGACCGGTGTGGAGAAAAGGACTAAACGGGGGTTATGCCTATAATTCATGTACATAATCTGATGGTTCTAATCGATGTCATATTTTTTTTTGTTTTTTATAAAAATTAAGTTTGGTTACAAATGCGTTGAAAATCCTCATTTTTCTAGTAGTGATATAGACTAGGTTGTTTGTGTTCGTAGACGTCGAAACTATGTCCAGTTGTCATTGATTCGTAATAAAACAACATTTATTTACATATGTGTGCACGATTACGGTTCGGTTTATTAGGTTTCGCATGATAAACCGAATTCACCGCAGAGCTAGTGATCGTTTCGATCCGATCCTGAACTCACAAGTGGTATCAGAGCAGAGCACACGGGAAGCTCTGCGTGTAATCGTGATCAAAATCGGACGAGTTTCGGTGAAAACGAATCAAATTTCGGTTGATTCCGGACTGTTTCGATCGACGTTCAGTTTGATTTGGTGATTTTCGATAAGTTTCGGTTTGATTCGGTTTGTTTTGGATCAATTTCTGAACATTTCGGACAGTTTACTTTGTTTTTCAGATTGGTTTTCACGGACAAAATCGACTGAAATCAAAGTATATTGTTCATAGGATCATACTTCTTGAACATCAGTTAAAAAATATATTAGAACACATTTCATTAAAGAAATACACAAACACATAAAAATGAATTTAGAATCTGATTTAATTTCATAAACAACACATCACGTTTTGAGTTTATGATCTTAAAATAAAAAAAAACATCAAAGTTACTGTTCGTTGTGTTGATATTCTAGGTCATATCTTGTGAATTTTTGAGCTTTAAGATATGGTACCGTGTGATATTAGCATCGTGAATGCAGATTGTTTAGTTGTTGTTTTTCAGAAAATTAATGGAGATCGAGTGAAATCTGATTGTTGTTAGTTGATACTTGTTGCAAGAAAACGAATCTGAAGTTGCAGGTTATCGTATTTCATGTTCCAGATTTGTTTCGCATGTCAAGTTCAAACATGTATTAAGATTTGAAAAAAAAAAATCTGTATGTTGAACGGCTGAAGTTCGAGTTGCATTTAGAAATCGAAGAAAAAGAGTTACTTGTTTGTAGTTCAAGGTTATATTTGTGAAGAAGATGGGGGTGTTTGGGATTCCTTCTCAAAAACAACTTATTAACTTATATAAGTCATAAGTTATAAGTTAGAATTTCTAACTTCTCCAAAACAACTTCTTCACATACAAAAATAACTTATATAAGTTAATCCAAACACTCTAAAAACAACTTATTAACTTTTATAAGTCAATAAGTTATAAGTTGCTCCAAAATAAGCTAACCCAAACTCCCACGATAATAGTTCTTAATGGCTGGGTATTAAAATCATAAGACTTTGTGTTGGTGTTGAAATATTGCGTTGAAAAAAATATGAGTGTTAATTTTTTTTTTTTTTTTTTTGAAACTAGAAAACTGAGTTTGTGGTAGTGTTACGAAGAACGAAGTGCAAATCAGTTAGGTGTTGTTTGTTTTTTCAGAGGTAAAAAGTCTGCAGTCTGCGGACCACATCTGCAGACATCTGTAGCTGAATAGGTGGACCAAACCCCTGCAGTCTGTAAGAAGAAGACTGTTTGTTTTTTAACTTCTGCAAGCTGCTGAAATAAACTGAAATATAAATAAACTAATTTTATTTAACTTAAAAGATTTTTTTAACATTCAAACATGAATAATGGCAAAACATGAATAATAACCCAGGTAGAAAACAGATGAAAGTTCCAATTTTTTCATACAAAAACTTGTTATTTTCTTGATTTAGCTCAATTCATTACACCCGGATAATAAAAGACCAGAGAGATGGTTATCTTTAATAACATCATAATTATGTCATCCACCCAGATGATGAAAAAGCTAGAAAGTTAATCAATTATGCAAATTAACAGAAAATACAAGGTGCTCGAACCTGCAATAATCCTTTGGCGAGCTTCACAACCACATGAATTTCATCTATAGGATGATCCAACTTCTTAATCACGCCCTTATAAACAGTCCCAAAACCACCCTCACCGATCATCGTTGAAAAGTTTTTAGTGGCTGCTTTCAACTCAGCGATTATAAAAAACCTCAGATTGCTGGGTCTTTGGCACAAATTGGGTACGGATCGGGTAGGATCTGAAGGAGCAGTGTAAAAGGTATCAGTCGCAGTTGATTTTGTTTGGGTTCTGGTTTCATCTTCGATGTCTTCGACTTCAATGAACAAGAAGGAAAAACATTGGTAATGGAAGACCATTTGGTTGTTCAAGCTTTCAAATTATTCAATTGAAGAAATTGGAATTGAGAGTGAAAGTGGCTAACCCCCATGTCGGAAAACCCCCAAAACGGGAAAGAAAAGGGGCGATGGGAAGGTGGCTCAGTGGTGGAGGAGAAGAAGGAGGTGTAGGGTTTGTGTATGTGATGCAAAAAGAAAGGAAGAAGAGGTAAGAAGAGGTGAGAAGACCCATCCTCACATCTGCATCAAAAAGAGGTCTCGCAGACCTTTTTTAATGAAACGTCTTCTGAAAATCAAACACTCTGCAGACCTAAACGTCCGCGCGTGGTCTGCGCCACACAGACAAAAAAGGCCAGGAAGAGCTTTTGTGAAAAAATAAACACCTCCTTAGTATTTTGCGGCTGAAGTGAAGGGGTATTGAGTCGATCTTGGTGATTGAAGAAGGTTTGTGGTGTTGTGTTTAAGAGATTAGAATTGAAGGAGATCTGATTGATGTTCATCTTCTGAACAAAGTTTGGATCTGAGGAATTATTAGATGCAACAAGTTTGTGGTAGTAGTTATTTTTCAGCCATGGGTTTATAAAATGTGAAAAGTCATTTTTAATCTTTCTATACTAATAAACAAAGATCTTTTTTGACACGTGTCACTTTCTCATGCTTTCTCACCTTATTTTCCTATTTATCTATTGTTAAATAACAATAATAATTTTAAACTAAAAATTAGATAAGAATAAATATTTGTTTTTCTATAAATAATTTTAAACAAAAATTTAGATAAGGATACACCTTTTTTATAAAAGATTTTCATTTACTATATAAAAGATAAAAGAATAATAATAATAATAATAATAATAATAATAATAATAATAATAATAATAATAAAAAGTAAACAATACTGAAAAACTTTTTAGGGCTTATCATTAACAATGTATTCAACAGAGTGGTAATGTATTGTATGAATTGAATAAATCTAATTTTATATATCAAATGATAAAAAAGTTATATCTTAAAAAAACCTTATGTCTTACACGGGTCGAATAAATGTAATTTTGTATAGTAAATAATAAAAAAGTATATATTTAAAAAACCACGTATATTACACGGGTTTAATAAATCTAATTTTATATAACAATAATAATTTTAGGGTCAAAAGGGTTAGAAAAAAAAGACGTTGGGGTCCAAAAGGGTTAGAAAAAAAGAAGTTGAGGGCTCAGATGTTAAAAAAATTCCTTTTTTGGCTAAAAAGGTAAAAGTAATATAACCACATGGGCCAAAATCGTAATTTATTCTAATATCAAATTAGATAACTGAGTTTGAATTTGAAGTAAATAGATAAATATAAAAGTAATAATTAAACTAAATAATATTTAGTAGGAGAATTATCTATAATTAATTAGAAGAGTTTAAAGTAAAATAATAATTATCTATAAGATATGGCCTAATATGATGACAAGTTGTAACACCCCGTGTTTTCGAATGTCAAAGTCAAAGTCAAAGTCCAAGTCAACTTTGACTTTCTTTGACTGTAAATAGTCGATTTTGTGTTTTAGTTGTATTATGTGGAGTAAGTGTTGTAATCAGCAAGAATCGAAGTAATCAAATGAGTTTTAACGCAAACCGATCTACGACTGTGAATAGTAAGAAGTAACAATGCGATAAAGTTAACTAATCAGTAATCAAACCGATCTATAATCAATCGAACTCGAGACTCGAATTATGCGAATTGTGGTGTTGTTATACGTGTGTGTGTGCCTTATGTGTTACTTGTGCGTGTTTACTTTATGTTTGGTGTGGTAATCAAGCAAATCAATCGAAAATCGAATCGAAACTCAAAAGGCAATCGAACTGACATCAAAACGTGACTTATAGGAGATTGTATGTTAGATATAGTAGTTGGGACTGAAAGTAATTTGACTAGGAACTCTATCGTATTCGTATCATCGTCCATCGAAATCGAAACGTCGAAAATCGTCGCGAAATACTCAAAGTGTGTCGCGGATCGAACAGGAGGCAACCTGATCGAACAGGCCAGCCGATCGGCTAGCATCTTGCCAGCCGATCGAGCAGCCCACTCGATCGGAGCTCCTGGCCGATCGGCTGCCACTTTCCTTTTTTGGAGCCTATAAATAGGGCTGTCATTGTCATACTTTCCATTTTTGGAAAGCTCTGACCGAACCAGCTATCTTCTTCACCTTTTCTCAGATTTCTCTCAATCCCGGTAAGTTTTCACTCTAATTCTTGTACGTTTTGATCATTACTTGATTCTACACCTTTCTATCTTTCAAAACTTGGATTCTAACCGTGAAATCACCAAGATCTAAGTGTTCTTGGGTGATGTCATCATGGTGTTCTTGAAGAACATCATGTTTTGGCCTCATTCCACTATGATTAGCTTAGATCTAACCGATTTCCACATAAACAGGTTAAGATCTATCAAAGATCTAAACATCCACAAGTTGTGAAGGATTGACAGAAGGAATTCCAACTTTCTTTCAACTCTTTTACACTCAATGCCTTCAAATCAATAGAAACGAAGCTTGAACCGGCTAACTAATCATTCAAATAGTTAAAGGTTCAAGATTCGGGTTCTATGAACAAGGTCCACCGATTTCGGGTTAAACTCTAAACCGACATTCCGAATCGTTCACCGGCCGGACTTGGGTGATTCCTGTTCGAGCCAAGGAAACAAGTAGGAACGAAGGTTATCATAGTTCAACACGTTGTCAAGATACCTTGAAAGAATGACAAATAAACAAACAGCCAAGTGTTAGACGAAAAGCCGACCAGGTCAGAAATGCTGGCCGAACGGCTAGGCTGTTCGAACAGCCCAGCCGATCGGACATGCCAGCCGATCGACCGGGCCAGCCGATCGGCTAGCACATGGTCCCACACTTTCAAAATTTCATGAGGAATAGTATTGACGAAGTAGTGTTCGATCGAACATGGCACTCGATTGGTGAACATTACTGTTCGGATCATGAGATACTATGCTTCAACACTTAATCGTTTTCACAACTCGTTCGTAGTAGGGAATGTCAGCCGATCGAACAGACTGTTTGATCGAGTGACATTCAGTTGAGGACCAACTCTGAAGTTTCTAGCCGATCGAGTGAGCTAGCCGATCGAACGAACCGTTCGATCGATCGACTTGAAGGGTAGGAACACTTCAGTGTTCTCAAATACTGCAACAAAAACTTCAAAAGTTCAAATCCTCAAACACAAACACACCAGAGGTAGAAACAATCCACTCGAATGGTCCAGCCGATCGAGCCTACCGGCCGATCGAACGGGACTGCCCAATCGGATCTACCAGCCGATCGAACGGACCGTTCGATCGAACCTGTCGTTCGATCGACCAGCCCATTCGATCCATCCATACTTGTTTACTTTTCCGCGTTACTTATCGTTATGCTATCGAACTATTCAGGCTAATCTTACTCTCAGCGCTCCCTTCAATCCACATTCAATAACTGTGAGTATACTCGATCCCTTTTTGCTTTTAGCACTTTTGGGTGTTACATACGTTACCTATCAAATCACAATCAAACACAAACTATTTGAACGCTAACCGAATGCATGTGCTATTTGACTAAATGAATGCTGTTTGTTATGTTTACACGTGGAGTGCTATCTACCTGCCTTAGCAACATAGTACTATAGTTTGGACTCAGCACCCGTTCACACGGGGGTTGTTAAGGACAATTACTTGCATGGATTACGGTGGTAATCATGTATTGCGAACCGTCTCGGACGGTCAACCCGCAGTCGTTGGTATCGATGGTCCCATGTCGATAATTAACATGCATCGTTTTCCTCTGTGTACGTGCCTGGTTATGCGTAAACTATTCGAACTCTATATGCTATTATTAAACTTGTGTGCTCACCTTTACATTTTATGTATTGACTTTATTTTAACGTATGTGACAGGTAATTAGGATGCTTATCTGCTAGGAAAGCGTGGCTAGGATAAAGCTCTAGAGGCCAATGAATAGCTATAGGTAGTGGTATACCTAGGGGCCTCTAGAAGCAAATAAACAACTGCCATGGAGCCGTTGGAGTTGTCCGATCCGGGGTCTATGGCATTAGCTGTCTGTAGATCTGGTCCGGATAGGTCTTAATGACTTCAAGCAATACTTTTATTCATTTGGTTTGTAATAATTAAATCTGAGTTGTCGGAACGGAATTTATTTGCCTAGTTGCTTTCTATGATAACTTGTTTATTTATTTGGGATACGGTATGGGACGTATCATTTAACTGAATTTGTAATAATAGTTGTTGTGGAAACTTCTGGACAATCTGTTTCGCTCAGTGCCGCGCCCCGATGATTCCGCCATCGGTTGGGGTGTGACAGATTGGTATCAGAGCCATAACTATAGGGAATTAGGCAGACACGACCTAGTCCGGGTCACTGTCTTAGAGACCTACACTATAGTTAGGAACCATCAGACCCAGTTTATGTGCTTATTCTGCAATCCTCCACTATCACTGCACTCAAATTTTCAAATAAAGTCGGTAGATTTAGTTAGGAATAGGTGTGAAAGCCGCAAACTCCTGACCAAACTGCCTGACTTATGCTGATTTTACTCGTTCATACATGCTTGTCTCATTATTTTCACCAACAAACCAGGGAGATTATACCAAATCAGGAGTGAAATCCATATTTTGATGAATAATCTCCTTTATTTCATTAAAAACAAGAAAGAAATTGCTAAGCCAAGGGGTGAAACCCTGACCTTGGCAGTTTGTTCTGGACTTTATCTATCTCACCAAGGCTTCGATGGACTCCAACGACCTGAACTCACAAGTATGACCTAGGGAACGCGTGTGGAATGCCCAAGAATCGAGGCAGAAACACGACCTCTAGAGTCGAAGGTGATGACAAGTCTACTGCGAATAGTCGAGTTGCCTTGGTTAGTCGATGTCTAGTAGCCGCAGACAATCTATCTGTGACAACTCGTACTTTAGACCTATCTTGTGTAACGTTATATAATTATGTGAACTTGGTTTTATTGAATGTTATGCTGGATATTATGTGCATGTTTGTATGTTATTGAATGTTGTGTTAATCGAGCCCAAACCTCACAACCCACACACGACCGCACAAGCTCATTCGGGCTTTATTCCTTGCACACGGATCAACGGGCAGCCCAAGAGAGGGTTCGGCCCACTCTCCTCATACGCATAACACATGAGATGGTTGTAACGATCTCACATTTTTACCAAACACCATTACACACACAAGTTCACAAAACCCTAGCTTCTCATTCTCTCTCTCAAACCGACGGCAACAACCCTTTGGCGATCGAAGATCATTCCTTGTTCGGATCACCCTTGTTCACTCGAGACCTCACTTGTTTCGATCCTCTAACCCGGTTAGTATATGTTTACCGATTTCATGCTTGGTGATGTTGATGATATAATCGGTTAGTTTATATTAGATGATGTTGTGATTGTTTTGATTGTATATGTTTACTTTAGGGTTATGCATGCTAGTAAACGATGGAAAATTATGCACACGAAATTCGGTTATGCGTATATAGGTTGATGTTCATATAAATGGATAGATTATTGTTCATGTGAATATTGTTCATGTTGATTGGGTTAGGGTTCATACGAGTTCATGATGTGATGGCCTGTTTGATCGATATTAGGTTAACCGTATGTTTGGATATTGTGTTGATTGATCTGTTTTTCGAAATTGCCAAGATGTTTGCTGATATTTAGGAATTGTTTGAGCTGCAAAAGATGGAAATCTGTTACACGTTGTCTCGACCAGGGTTGCGAGTCGAGAACCCTCAGTCTCGACTCGAGACCACCTTATCAACACAAACCGAGACCACGGTTGCGGGTCCGGTTGCGACTCGAGATCGTGTGATCTCGACCTGATCATGACAACCCGAGACCTGCATTTGCGAGTCCCGTTGCGACTCGAGACCTGACTCGTGACCACCTAGTCTCGAGTGATTTAGGCACAAGTCGAGACCTCCTTTTGTTGCAACTCGAGATCCCTAGCCTCGACTCGAGACCAGCTACACATGCACACTGTTTGGACTTGCACTGTCACGAGCCCAATTGATTGGGCCGGATACTTTGACTGGTTACGTGATTTCTATTGAATTGTTATGAATACTTGTACATGCCATGTTTATACTTGTGTACAATACGTGTAGAACATACGTGCTATACTTGAATACGAACCTAACTTATATGGTAACCATGGTAGGACGTGGTTGACCACCAAATAGCTTGATTTAACTTTTCTGTGTATCTGCCGAGCAACCCAAGGTGAGTTCACACTCTTACCAAGGCATGGGATTCCCAGGGTGTTGGGAATGGGATTGAAGGGATAAGGTTGAATAAATTCATACGGATACCATTACTAGACTACCATACCATCGTCCTCGGTTGTGCAGGATACATACGTAAAACCTACGTATACCTAAGTTACTCACTGTCCTCAGGTTGCGAAGGACACTCACGTAAAACCTACGTGAACGGATACTCACTACTGCCTCGGTTGTGTCAGGCACTTACGTAAAACCTACGTAAACCCCCACGTACCCCTATCCTCGGTTGTGAAGGATACTTACGTAAATCCTACGTAAATTGTACGTATTACTGTTCTCGGGATATGTAGAACACTTATGGTAACGCATAGTCTAGTGGATTAATAACATGGGAAGCCCCCACCAATAGAAACCTATATTGGCCCAGTAGAGCCACCTGATACTCATGAACTTACTATTACGCATTTACTTTCTGTGAACTCGCTCAACTAGTTGTTGACTCTCTGCTGCATGCCTTGCAGGACTTTAGGTACTAATGGAGCTTGCACAAGGAGGAGCAGGTCGTTGTGGGCAAATGGATCGTGATTACTTATTAAACACTTATGACATTTCAAACATTAATACTTATGTTGGGTTTTACATTAATGCTTCCGCTACACTTACCTACATTGGTTTTGATAAACACCTTTCGTATTGATGGATAACTTTTACTATTTATTTATATGTTCAATATGATTGGTGGCTTGATCCTGGTCATGTCACGCTCTCAAGCGGTGGTACTCCGCGGGTGGATTTTGTGGTAGTGACAGATTGGTATCAGAGCCATTGGTTATAGAGAACTCGGTTTTAATATGGGAAACGTTTTTTTAAAACCAGACTATAACCAGAACAGTGCTCTCAACGATCCACAACGACGCTTCGCTCCACGTGCAAGACTCGACATCCTAGGTAATAAGGTTTACTGTCACGGCTCCCCGACCCACCCTGGACGGAGTCGGGGGCCGCGAGGCAGTTCCCGTGGTATTTAATTTATGTGACAGCGGAAGTCTTTTATTACAGGATCTTTTCACCGTAAAAATTTCTCGTTTAATATATTACACAAAGTTGTTAGGGATAAATTTCCATAATTTACAATACGTTGATTTCACACAGAAATCATTATTTGCCAAAACATGTTTTATTTATTTATTCATAATGAGCCACTTCTCTGAGCTTGTAGTGCTTTACTGCACTTTTCCTGGATCACACAGATCACCTGAAACATGTTTTGAAAAAGGTTTTGTCAGCGGGGAAATACTGAGTGAATCATTCGGTTTTTCTAAAACGACCCGTTAGTTATAAATTACAGTATTAAGGGGAATTACAATGTTTTTATCGACCAATTATCAAGAATGGGTATTTGTCACTCGACCGGATCTGTGACTGTGGTCATACCACTATTGGGTCCCGTCGCCCCAATAGTGACGGCTCACTCACCTAGAGTAATAAAAATAGTAATGTGCACAATACCCCACATACCAGCTGTAATTTGGTGATTACAAAGACTTAATCCCTGTAATTATAACCTTTGAAAATAACTTGAAGTTTTGTAATACTTACTCACAAACTGTGAGAAAACAGTTAAAAAGAAGAATGACTCACATTGCAGATTAACGAGCAATAGATATAAGCCTACTGATTAGCCTTGATTAAACCTAGTTTAACACAATGCACACACAGGCAGGTTAGTAACTAATACAGCAGTTACGTCAATTCACGAGATTAAACCCTCACAACGATTAATTAGTGCAATACTCGATAATTCAATCGGATTCACAACGAATAACAGAGCATAGTCCGAATTCGAACAGCACTCTAATATTCAAGTCGAAATCACGACGAATAATCAAAGTACAAGCTCAATTGAGCAGCACCCGGATTATTGTTGGATAGTTATAATCGATCGGACGTTGAATCGTAATAGCGATCGAGTTATTACCCTGATTACGGCAGCACCTCGTGATCGTGTGTGTGTGATTGTAGTGTAACAGTAAAAACTCAACGTACACAGAAGCTTTGTGCAACGTTTTAACACCACAGTTCAAGTGCCAAGGTCGGCTATTTATAGCCAGAATTTCGACTTGCTTACGGACCGTATGCCTAACCCCTTACGGTCCGTAAGGGAACCTGGTCTGCTTACGGTCCGTAAGGACCAACCTTTACGGTCCGTAAAGGGTGCAGCCTACTTCCTAGCCTAGCTGAGTTCGGTTGTAGCCTTGGTGAATCAAAAATTTCAACCAATCAGCATCTAGCAACGATTTTAATTAGATAATTATCAATTAGGGTTTGCCCCCCTCGAGTTTTAGGGGCCCTGATCCTGATTCCGATTGTTCCGGAAATTTCAGGGTTTATGTCAAATTACTTGGGTGTCTTAATTAGGATAATTATTATCCTAATTACGGATTTTAGTGACAGTTGTTACATCCTCCCCACCTTAAGAAAAATCTCGTCCTCGAGATTTACTGGAAGATATGAGGATACTTTCGCTTCATTTCTGATTCCAGCTCCCAAGTGTATTCTGGTCCTCTCTTTGAATTCCACTTGACTTTGACCAATACTAGTCGTTTATGCTTGAGGAATTTGACTTTTCGATCTTCGATTTCTAATGGTTTCTCCATGAATTTTAGTTTTTCGTTTACTTCTACATCTTGAAGAGGGACTACCAGAGATTCATCTGATAAACATTTCTTGAGATTGGATACATGGAATACATCATGTACTCCAGCTAATTCTTCTGGTAATTGTAAACGATAAGCTACTGGTCCTATTCGTTGAATCACAGGGAATGGTCCAACGTATCTTGGACTTAGCTTTCCTTTCTTACCGAATCGTACTACTCCTTTCCAAGGAGAAACTTTTAAAAGTACTTTATCTCCGACTTGAAATTCTAAAGGTTTGCGACGATTATCTGCATAGTTCTTTTGACGATCTCGAGCTGTTTTCAGTCTTTCTTTGATTTGAGTTATCTTGTCAGTAGTTTCTTGTACAATTTCAGGACCTGATAATTGACTTTCTCCGATTTCTGCCCAACATACTGGAGTTCTGCACTTACGTCCGTACAGTGCTTCGAATGGTGCAGCTTCGATGCTTGAATGATAACTATTGTTATAGGAGAATTCAATTAATGGTAAATGGCTATCCCAATTACCACCAAAGTCAATTACACATGCCCGGAGCATGTCTTCTAGAGTTTGTATTGTCCTTTCACTCTGTCCGTCTGTTTGTGGATGATAAGCAGTACTTAAATTTAGTCGAGTTCCCATTGCTTTCTGAAAACTTTTCCAAAAATGAGAAGTAAATCGACTATCTCTATCCGATACAATGGAAAGCGGGACTCCATGTAAAGATACCACTTCGTCCACGTACAGCTGCGCTAATCTTTCCATGCTAAAGGTTTCTTTCATTGGTAGAAAATGAGCTGATTTGGTTAATCGATCGACAATTACCCAAATAGCATCATTACCTTTTCTGGTTCTGGGTAACTTAGTAACAAAATCCATTGTTATGAGTTCCCATTTCCATACAGGCATTTCTAACTGTTGGAGTAGTCCTGAAGGTTTCTGATGTTCGGCTTTAACTTGTGAACAAGTTAAACACTTGGATACGTATTCGGCTATATCCTTTTTCATTCCTATCCACCAGAAATGATTCCTTAAATCTTGGTACATCTTATTATTTCCTGGGTGCATGGTATACCTAGATTTATGAGCTTCTTCTAAAATCTTATTTCTTAACTCTCCTTGCTTAGGTACCCAAATTCGTTTCTTATGAAATTTCCAAGTTCCATCATTTTCTTGTTCTAATTCTTTTAGGTAACCTTTCATTCCTTCAGCATCATCTTTGATTGTTGTTTTCTGAACTTCTTTGATTTGTGCTATTAAATCTACTTGTAGATTTAACCTCAGAGCACGGACTCGTTTCTGTTTCTCATGGTACTTACGACTTAAAGCATCTGCAACTACAATCGCTTTTCCTTCGTGATATTGGATATCACAGTCGTAATCGCTTAGCATCTCCATCCATCTTCTTTGCCTCATGTTTAACTCTTTTTGCCCAAATATATATCTTAAACTCTTATGATCTGTATAAACAGTAAACTTACTTCCATACAGATAATGTCTCCATATCTTAAGGGCAAAAATTATGGCTCCTAGTTCTAGATCATGAGTCGTATAATTTTCTTCGTGCTTTTTCAATTGTCTAGAAGCATATGCAATTACCTTCTTGCGTTGCATTAACACACATCCATAGCCTAATTTTGAAGCATCACAATATACTTCAAAGTCTTCTGTTCCCTCGGGTAAAGCTAAGATTGGTGCATTCGTCAATCTATGCTTTAAAATCTTAAAAGCTTCTTCTTGTCTAGGTCCCCATTCAAACTTAGCGGCTTTACAGGTTAACTTAGTTAAAGGTACGGCTATCTTAGAAAAATCTTTGATAAATCGTCTATAGTATCCAGCTAAGCCTAGAAAGCTTCTTATCTCCATAGCTGTTTGTGGGACTTTCCATTTTGTAATTGCTTCTATCTTAGCAGGATCTACATGGATACCTTCATGATTTACCACATGACCTAAAAATTGTACTTCTTGTAGCCAAAATTCACATTTTGAGAATTTGGCATAAAGCCTTTCTTTTCTTAATAAAGTTAAGAGAACGTGTAAGTGTTCACAATGTTCTTTTTGGCTTTTGGAATAAATAAGTATGTCGTCGATGAAAACGATCACAAATTTATCCAAGTATGGTTTACAGATTCGATTCATCATGTCCATGAATGCTGCTGGGGCATTCGTTAATCCAAAGGGCATGACTGTAAACTCATAATGACCATACCTAGTTCTGAAGGCAGTTTTAGGTATGTCTTCTTCTTGTACTTTCAGCTGATGATATCCAGATCTTAAATCTATCTTAGAGAAATACCTAGCTCCTTGCAATTGATCAAAAAGATCATCAATCCTAGGTAATGGGTATCGATTCTTAATCGTAACCTTATTCAATTCTCTATAATCGATACACATTCTCATCGATCCATCTTTCTTTTCACAAACAATACTGGTGCACCCCAAGGGGATGAACTCGGTTGTATGAATCCTTTGCTTAATAATTCATCTAATTACTTTTTCAATTCTAGCATTTCGGTAGGTGCTAATCTATATGGTGCTTTGGCTATTGGTGCAGTACCTGGAATTAAATGAATTCTAAACTCTACTTCTCTATCAGGTGGTAACCCAGGTAATTCTTCTGGAAAAACGTCTGGGTATTCTGACACTACCAGGATATCCTGAAGTTCTTTATCCTTAGTGTTAACGATTACTGAAATCATATACACCATTTCCTGCTTTCTCGAATAATTAGCCAATTTCATTACTGAGATAAATTTCAGTGGCTTTCGAGATTTATTTCCAGTAATTATAATTACCTCTCCTGAAGGGGTTTGAATTTCTACTGCATTTTTATCACATAGGATTCGTGCATGGTTGGCTATTAACCAATCCATTCCTAATACTACATCGAATCCGGCTAAATTCATTGGTAACAGATTTGCAGAAAACTTATGGCCTAATAGTTCTATTTTTCCTTCTTGCCAGATTTTATCTATTTTCACAGAATTTCCTTCTGCGGTTTCAACTGTGAAAATTTGCCTAAGAGTGGTTAAAGGTAACTTAAGAGCTTGACAAAATGAAGTATTAATAAAACTTTGGTTCGCACCAGAGTCAAATAATACTTTTGCAAATACGTCATGTACTAGGAACGTACCGGCTATTATATCTGGAATGAGTTCGGCTTCTTGAGTGGTCAGCTGGAATGCCCGCGCATTTCTCTTTGTTGCTCCTTCAGCTGGTTTGACTTGGTTGGCTACAGGTTTAGCTAATTTAGGACATTCAAATTGGAAATGACCCCTTTCTCTGCAATTATAACAAATTCTTGTTTTCTTCCTGCAGTCTTCTTCCCGATGTCCTTGTGTCTTGCAAAAATTGCAAACCATGTTGCATTGTCCATAATGCTTCTTTTTGCAAGTTTTGCAGAAGGGAGATGATGAGGATTGCCCCGTTCCTCTTTTCTTGGTATTACCCATACGAAATCCTTGGGTAATCTTTTGAGCTAATTCCTTCTTGCGATCTTCCTCTCTTGTGCGTACCAATTCATCCGTTAGGGTGTTAGCTAATTCTACAGCATCGTCAATAGTACGAGGTCTCGCAGCTTTAACGATGTTTCGGATTTCACTAATTAACCCCCAGATGTAACGGGAAATAAGTACCGGTTCTGGCGAAGCCAGTGTTGGCACCACCCTTGCGTATTCAAAGAATGTCGAAGTATAGCCCCGGCAATCTACCCCTGTCATACGGTGACTTAGGAATTTGTTTGCCATTTGATCTTTTTCATATTCGGGACAGAATTTTCTTTCTACCAGATTCTTAAATTCTCCCCAACTCATGGCATAGGCTATCCTTCTTCCTTTTTTCCTGGAGGACCGTGTTCCACCATTCTAGTGCTCCTTCTTTGAACAGATTTGATGCATACATCACTTGATCCTCTTTGGCACATTTGCTTATTGCAATCACTGCTTCGGTTTTCTCTAACCAACGCAGTGTTGCAGTTGCCCCTTCGTTACCTGCAAATTCAATAGGTTTGCAAGCAAGAAACTCTTTGTAAGTGCAACCAGGCGTTGCAGCTTTTATCCTCTTAGGGAGTGGGGCCTGTTGCGGATCATGAGTGTCATGATTGCCGCCTCCATTTATGCTGTTACTGCCGTTATCTTCTGGAATACGTTTACTAGGAATTAATTGTGGTTCGGCAGGTTTCTGAACAGCAGCCACAATTTCTGGAATAGCATGGGCTATTCCTTGGGCGATAAAGTGCTCAATATCTTGTCGGGTTATATATTGATCTTCCGGTTCTTGCTCAGATTGATTTACTTCATTAATTGGTTCATTGTTAGCGTTTTCCATCTGCTAATTAGAAATTTATTAGTGTCTAACTTATTACTAACAAATTTAGCACAGATAAACACATAAATTACTACAACATACAAACATAACAAAAATTGTCGATTTCTCGACTTTCATTTTGTTATTGTATATTGTATATGCCTCCGTACACACCGTATCTTACAAAGTTTTATTGCCCATTTTACAGAATCAGTTTTACTATGTTAGTTATAATACAGACAAACTTTTTCCAGCCTTTCCTATCTTTTGGTTCACTGGCAGTTTCAGTAACGACGCTCCCTCTCGTCGTACTTTCAAGATAGTTGCTCCCCCATTTCCCTGATCCTATTACCTGTAGCTATCAGTTCTTCACCGAACTGACGAAGTTCAGATAGGTTTTCATTACTCATGGGAGGATTCGGGATTGGTTCTGGATCGAATTGTGGAAGGAAACTATAAGGACTATTAACTATATTTTGGAATTGCCAGTCATTGGTCCACCATTCCTCCATTTGGCCTAATGGTCTGGTGTGAACTAGTGGGTCTGGAATAGCTGGTCCTAGGTTTAGTGGGAATTGGGCTGTAGCCGGGTAAGAGAAGAGATTATCGTTGATAGGCTCTAGAACATCACAATTATTCAGTAGGCGGTCTATTTCGTCCTGGAACGTGATTTCCTCAGACTGTTTAGAGCTTTCTCCGATCTCTATTCCCTTTTGCTTTAGGTCTATTCCTAATTCCTTTTCTGGTGGTTTCGAACTTTCTCCAGTTTCTATTTCCTTTCCCTTGTTCATGCTCACAGGGTTTTCTATTTTGGGAAGTCTCCTAGTGGGTGGTTTCCTACGACGTACTTTCCTCTACCCTACGTATCTTCTCTTCTTTTTAGGTTTGGCTTTTTCCAGCGGTGGATCTTTGAATTCCACAGGTTCTTCTATGTCAGCAATGTAACCAGTAAAGTCGTAAGAGACTTCGATAGGCACTGGATATAAGTTGAGATTCTGGAATGCTTCCGACATCTCATTCATGCTGCATAGTATATATGCAAAATACAAGAATGTAATGTTAAAACTTTGGGACAAAGTTTAACAAACAAACACTGAAGTTTTATTGCATACTAATTTATACAAAGGACAACAGAAATAAACACACTAGGATTTTATTTATTTACTGGATTGTGATTTCTCTTACTAGACCCAACTTATCGGATATTTAGAGGTTGGCATTTTCTGCTACAGTAGCTAGCATATAGAGATTTGCCCATTTCTTGTCTATTTTATCTTCCCAAGGTGTACTATTACCCAACTCTTGGACTTCTGGGTTAAACCTAACTCTCTTGGTTCGGGGTTTCTTTTTCTCCTGACTCTTTTTAAGTATCGAATCCCTTTTCTCTGGGGAAAGAGGATTCTCATAGTTTGCCTTGCGGACAAAGATTCCTTCTTCTAGGTTTACTGGGTTTTTAGAAGAAGATGCAATATCTAATTTGTGATAGATAGCAGACAGCTTTTGTTTACCCATACTGTAACTAACAAATAATCAATTAATACAACAAATAATCTCAGAATGATAACTAGTAAAATTAAGTATTTTGTCAAATACTTAATTCCGTAATAGGCTTAAATCAGTGGCTCGATCAGTGGCTCAATAGTTATTAATTATTAGCTCTGATACCACCTTTACTGTCACGGCTCCCCGACCCACCCTGGACGGAGTCGGGGGCCGCGAGGCAGTTCCCGTGGTACCCGTGGTATTTAATTTATGTGACAGCGGAAGTCTTTTATTACAGGATCTTTTCACCGTAAAAATTTCTCGTTTAATATATTACACAAAGTTGTTAGGGATAAATTTCCATAATTTACAATACGTTGATTTCACACAGAAATCATTATTTGCCAAAACATGTTTTATTTATTTATTCACAATGAGCCACTTCTCTGAGCTTGTAGTGCTTTACTGCACTTTTCCTGGATCACACAGATCACCTGAAACATGTTCTGGAAAAGGTTTTGTCAGCGGGGAAATACTGAGTGAATCATTCGGTTTTTCTAAAACGACCCGTTAGTTATAAATTACAGTATTAAGGGGAATTACAATGTTTTTATCGACCAATTATCAAGAATGGGTATTTGTCACTCGACCGGATCTGTGACTGTGGTCATACCACTATTGGGTCCCGTCGCCCCAATAGTGACGGCTCACTCACCTAGAGTAATAAAAATAGTAATGTGCACAATACCCCACATACCAGCTGTAATTTGGTGATTACAAAGACTTAATCCCTGTAATTATAACCTTTGAAAATAACTTGAAGTTTTGTAATACTTACTCACAAACTGTGAGAAAACAGTTAAAAAGAAGAATGACTCACATTGCAGATTAACGAGCAATAGATATAAGCCTATTGATTAGCCTTGATTAAACCTAGTTTAACACAATGCACACACAGGCAGGTTAGTAACTAATACAGCAGTTACGTCAATTCACGAGATTAAACCCTCACAACGATTAATCAGTGCAATACTCGATAATTCAATCGGATTCACAACGAATAACAGAGCATAGTCCGAATTCGAACAGCACTCTAATATTCAAGTCGAAATCACGACGAATAATCAAAGTACAAGCTCAATTGAGCAGCACCCGGATTATTGTTGGATAGTTATAATCGATCGGACGTTGAATCATAATAGCGATCGAGTTATTACCCTGATTGCGGCAGCACCTCGTGATCGTGTGTGTGTGATTGTAGTGTAACAGTAAAAACTCAACGTACACAGAAGCTTTGTGCAACGTTTTAACACCACAGTTCAAGTGCCAAGGTCGGCTATTTATAGCCAGAATTTCGACTCGCTTACGGACCGTATGCCTAACCCCTTACGGTCCGTAAGGGAACCTAGTCTGCTTACGGTCCGTAAGGACCAACCTTTACGGTCCGTAAAGGGTGCAGCCTACTTCCTAGCCTAGCTGAGTTCGGTTGTAGCCTTGGTGAATCAAAAATTTCAACCAATCAGCATCTAGCAACGATTTTAATTAGATAATTATCAATTAGGGTTTGCCCCCCTCGAGTTTTAGGGGCCCTGATCCTGATTCCGATTGTTCCGAAAATTTCAGGGTTTATGCCAAATTACTTGGGTGTCTTAATTAGGATAATTATTATCCTAATTACGGATTTTAGTGACAGTTGTTACATTTATGTTTATTGCCTGCATGCTAGAAACGTATAGAACTTTGCTCATAGTACACTTAGATACACATGACTTTATTACATGAGAATACCTACGTGCTTACGCTTTTCTGTCATCGCCCTACTCGCGAACCATTCTCACTTACGCTACTTTTACAATGAAGATCATGTCTGGACGAATTAACATGACTCAAGCCCAGCTAGAGGCTCTCGTTCAAGCTCAGGTTGCTGCGGCACTTGCAGCCGCACAAGCAGGAGGTATATCCTGTGGTTATAGCACACACTAGGATCTCTAGATCCTACACTCCTAAACTAGCCCTTGTAATTAAACTTTGTCCTATTCGTACACAATAGGTCAACCAGCACAGCAACCAGTCTGCACTTTCAAGAACTTCATGGATTGTCGTCCTAGTACGTTCAGTGGCACGGAGGGAGCGGTTGGACTCCTCCACTGGTTTGAAAAGCTCGAGTCTGTGTTTGAGATGTGTGAATGCCCTGAGGCCCGCAGGGTGAAATACGCCACTGGCACGCTAGAAGGAATAGCACTAACTTGGTGGAACGCCCAAGTTCAGATCTTAGGGTTGGCAGCTGCTAACGCCACACCCTGGAATGATTTCAAGGAACTGATCAAGAGAGAGTACTGCACTCGGGAAGACATTCACAAGTTAGAAGATGAGTTGTACCATCTGAAGATGACTGGATCGGAAATTGAAGCTTATACCAAAAGGTCAAACGAACTGGCCGTGCTGTGTCCAACTATGGTGGACCCTCCAGTTAAGCGCATTGAGTTGTATCTCAAAGGGTTGGCGCCAGAGATCCAGAGCCATGTTACCTCGGCTAATCTTGACAACATCCAGGATATTCAACGCCTCGCTCACCGCATCACAGACCAGGCAGTGGATCAGAACAGACTGCCTAAACGTATCAGCGCTACTGCTACCGCTACTACTTCAGCTACTCCTGCTACTCCCAGTGACAGTAAGAGAAAATGGGATGGGGATTCCAGCAAGGGATCAGCTTCAGTTCAGTCTCAGTCCCAGCAGCGAAAGACTGACAGTTATCAGAGTCCCAGCCAGCACTCTTCAGGTAGCCACAGGCAGGGCGGATATCGAGGGAACCTCCCAAGGTGTAACAATTGCAACAGACACCACAGTGGCCAGTGTAACAAGGGTCGCTGCCAAAGATGCCTCAAGATGGGTCATGAGGCCAAGGATTGTAGAAGCCCTCGGCCTGCGAACCAGAATCAGCAGCAACCCCAAGCACAGCAGAATCAGCATCAGGGCAATAAGGGATGTTTTCATTGCGGTGCTGAAGGTCACTTCAAAAGGCACTGCCCTCAGCTAAACAGGAACCAGAACAACAACAATCACAACAATCAGGGCAATGGCAACAACAACAACGGGGGAAACAACGGCAACGAGGCAAGGGGTTGTGCGTTTGTGTTGGGGCAGGGTGATGCCAGGAATGATCCCAACGTCGTTATGGGTAAGTTTCTTCTCGACAACATTTATGTTACTGCTTTGTTTGATTCGGGTGCGGATACAAGTTACATGTCTTTGAAAATGATTAAATTGTTAAAACGTACATCAACACCCCTAAACACCAAACACGTCGTAGAACTAGCAAATGGTAAGAGTTTAGAAGCCGCGCATATAGTCAGGGGTTGTAGTATCGTCTTAGCCGGTCAAGTTTTCTCCATCGACCTTATTCCCATAGTCTTGGGAAGTTTCGATATCGTCATAGGGATGGATTGGTTATCCCAACATCAGGCAGAGATCTTATGCAGTGAGAAGATTATTCGCATTCCCCGTACTGGGCAAGAACCTCTCGAAGTCCAAGGCGACAAGAGTGGTGCTGTGGTTGGCATCATCTCTTTCTTGAAGGCTCAGAAATGTCTGCGGAAGGGTCACACCGCAATCTTGGCACTCGTTTCAGATGCATCAGTGAAGGAAAAGAAACTGGAGGATATTCCAGTAGTACGCGACTACCCTCAGGTGTTTCCTGAAGATTTACCTGGATTACCGCCTCACCGTCAGGTCGAATTTCAAATCGAGCTCGCTCCAGGAGCAGCACCCATAGCTCGCGCACCATATCGTCTAGCTCCAACAGAGTTGGAGGAACTGTCAAAGCAGCTACAAGAGCTCTTGGAAAAGGGCTTCATTCGTCCAAGCTCTTCCCCTTGGGGAGCTCCAGTGTTATTCGTGAGAAAGAAAGACGGTACGTTCAGAATGTGCATCGACTACCGTGAACTCAATAAGGTGACGGTGAAGAACCGTTATCCTCTTCCACGCATAGACGACTTATTCGACCAGTTGCAAGGGTCGTGCTATTACTCCAAGATAGACTTGAGGTCTGGTTATCATCAGCTGAGAGTCCGGGATGAGGACGTCTCCAAAACCGCATTCAGAACTCGTTATGGCCACTACGAGTTTCTTGTCATGCCGTTCGGGTTAACGAACGTACCTGCCGTATTTATGGACCTTATGAACAGGGTGTGCAAACCCTATCTTGACAAGTTCGTCATTGTTTTCATCGACGACATCCTGATCTACTCCAAGAGTCAGGAGGAACACGAGCAGCATCTACGCCTTATTGTGGAACTCCTACGGAAGGAACAGCTGTACGCTAAGTTTTCGAAATGCGACTTCTGGCTTCGTGAAGTCCACTTCTTAGGCCATGTAGTGAACAGGGATGGGATTCATGTTGATCCATCCAAGGTAGACTCGATCAGAAACTGGCCTGCACCACGTACGCCAACGGAAATACGCCAATTCTTGGGTTTGGCGGGTTACTACAAACGGTTTATTAAAGACTTTTCAAAGATTGCTCAGCTGCTTACACTACTGACACAGAAGGGTGTCACCTACCGTTGGGGCAACACGCAGGAAACTGCTTTTCAGCACTTAAAGGATAGACTTTGCAGTGCACCTATCCTCTCATTGCCAGAGGGCACAGACGATTTTGTGGTCTATTGTGATGCATCCATCCAGGGTCTTGGATGTGTATTGATGCAACGGGATAAGGTTATCGCTTACGCTTCGCGTCAACTTAAGATTCATGAACGAAATTACACGACGCACGATTTAGAGCTAGGAGCTGTTGTTTTTGCGCTCAAGATATGGCGACACTACCTGTACGGTACCAAGTGCACAATTTACACCGATCATAGGAGTCTCGAGCATATCTTCAAGCAGAAGGAATTGAACATGCGTCAACGACGATGGGTTGAACTACTTAACGATTACGAATGCGCCATCAAGTACCATCCAGGCAAAGCCAATGTTGTGGCTGACGCTCTCAGTCGGAAAGACACTTTACCTCGGCGCGTGCGAGCGCTGCAGCTTACGATTCAGTCTAGCCTTCCTGCACAGATACGAGATGCTCAGGCAGAAGCATTGAAACCAGAAAACGTCAGGGCTGAAGCCCTACGCGGCTCACGACAGCGATTAGAACAGAAGGCAGACGGCGCCTACTATGTAACGGGGCGTATTTGGGTCCCACTTTATGGCGGTCTACGCGAGCTGGTAATGGATGAAGCTCACAAGTCTCGCTACTCGGTACATCCAGGGTCGGACAAAATGTACCACGACATCAGAACTACTTATTGGTGGCCTAGCATGAAGGCCCACATTGCTACTTACGTCGGCAAGTGCTTGACCTGTGCGAGAGTCAAGGTCGAATACCAGAAACCAGCGGGTCTACTTCAGCAACCCACGTTACCGCAATGGAAATGGGAAGAAATTTCCATGGATTTTGTTACAGGCCTACCCAGATCCCAGCGTGGGAATGATACCATATGGGTAATCGTGGATCGACTCACCAAGTCTGCACACTTCCTAGCTATAAAGGAAACGGATAAATTCTCCACTCTCGCAGACATCTATCTCAAAGAAGTTGTTTCGAGGCACGGGGTGCCCACCTCCATCATTTCGGATCGGGATGCACGATTCACGTCAGAACTATGGCAAGCGATGCACAAATCTTTCGGCTCACGGTTAGACATGAGCACAGCTTATCACCCTCAGACGGATGGGCAGTCTGAGCGAACGATCCAAACTCTTGAAGACATGCTTCGGGCATGCGTTATTGATTTCGGCAACGGCTGGGAAAAGCACCTCCCTTTGGTGGAGTTCTCGTACAATAATAGTTATCACACCAGCATACAAGCCGCTCCATTCGAGGCATTGTACGGGCGTAAATGCCGGTCACCTCTCTGTTGGGCAGAGGTGGGGGATAGTCAGATCACGGGTCCAGAGATTGTAGTGGACGCCACAGAAAAGATTGCACAGATACGACAATGCATGGCGGCAGCACGCGACCGTCAGAAAGCCTACGCGGACAAGCATAGAAAGCCATTGGAATTTCAGGTCGGGGACCGGGTTTTACTCAAAGTCTCACCCTGGAAGGGTGTGGTCCATTTTGGCAAACGGGGCAAACTAAATCCGCGGTATGTCGGACCATTCCAGATCACTGAGAAAATAGGCAAAGTGGCCTACAAGCTAAACCTACCAGCTGAACTCGGTGCAGTTCACAATGTCTTTCACGTGTCGAATCTGAAGAAGTGCCTGTCAGATGAGACCCTCATAGTTCCTTTTAAGGAACTCACTATCGATGAGCGGTTGCAGTTTGTCGAGGAACCAGTTGAAATCACGGACCGGGATGTGAAGGTCCTCAAAAACAAGAGAATCCCTCTTGTCCGAGTTCGTTGGAACTCCAGACGTGGCCCAGAGTACACCTGGGAACGCGAAGACCAGATGACAGAAAAGTACCCCCAGTTATTCGGAACCAATGCAACCACTACTGAGGCTGAAGCTACTACTACGGAATTTCGGGACGAAATTCCAGATCAATGGGGGGAGGATGTGACACCCCAGGAAAACCAGTGAACGATACAATTTACCTAGCTTCCTCAGTGAGTGCATACCAAATTTCGGGACGAAATTCCTTTGTAGTTGGGGATAATGTGACAACTCGTACTTTAGACCTATCTTGTGTAACGTTATATAATTATGTGAACTTGGTTTTATTGAATGTTATGCTGGATATTATGTGCATGTTTGTATGTTATTGAATGTTGTGTTAATCGAGCCCAAACCGCACAACCCACACACGACCGCACAAGCTCATTCGGGCTTTATTCCTTGCACACGGATCAACGGGCAGCCCAAGAGAGGGTTCAGCCCACTCTCCTCATACGCATAACACATGAGATGGTTGTAACCATCTCACATTTTTACCAAACACCATTACACACACAAGTTCACAAAACCCTAGCTTCTCATTCTCTCTCTCAAACCGACGGCAACAACCCTTTGGCGATCGAAGATCATTCCTTGTTCGGATCACCCTTGTTCACTCGAGACCTCACTTGTTTCGATCCTCTAACCCGGTTAGTATATGTTTACCGATTTCATGCTTGGTGATGTTGATGATATAATCGGTTAGTTTATATTAGATGATGTTGTGATTGTTTTGATTGTATATGTTTACTTTAGGGTTATGCATGCTAGTAAACGATGGAAAATTATGCACACGAAATTCGGTTATGCGTATATAGGTTGATGTTCATATAAATGGATAGATTATTGTTCATGTGAATATTGTTCATGTTGATTGGGTTAGGGTTCATACGAGTTCATGATGTGATGGCCTGTTTGATCGATATTAGGTTAACCGTATGTTTGGATATTGTGTTGATTGATCTGTTTTTCGAAATTGCCAAGATGTTTGCTGATATTTAGGAATTGTTTGAGCTGCAAAAGATGGAAATCTGTTACACGTTGTCTCGACCAGGGTTGCGAGTCGAGAACCCTCAGTCTCGACTCGAGACCACCTTATCAACACAAACCGAGACCACGGTTGCGGGTCCGGTTGCGACTCGAGATCGTGTGATCTCGACCTGATCATGACAACCCGAGACCTGCATTTGCGAGTCCCGTTGCGACTCGAGACCTGACTCGTGACCACCTAGTCTCGAGTGATTTAGGCACAAGTCGAGACCTCCTTTTGTTGCAACTCGAGATCCCTAGCCTCGACTCGAGACCAGCTACACATGCACACTGTTTGGACTTGCACTGTCACGAGCCCAATTGATTGGGCCGGATACTTTGACTGGTTACGTGATTTCTATTGAATTGTTATGAATACTTGTACATGCCATGTTTATACTTGTGTACAATACGTGTAGAACATACGTGCTATACTTGAATACGAACCTAACTTATATGGTAACCATGGTAGGACGTGGTTGACCACCAAATAGCTTGATTTAACTTTTCTGTGTATCTGCCGAGCAACCCAAGGTGAGTTCACACTCTTACCAAGGCATGGGATTCCCAGGGTGTTGGGAATGGGATTGAAGGGATAAGGTTGAATAAATTCATACGGATACCATTACTAGACTACCATACCATCGTCCTCGGTTGTGCAGGATACATACGTAATACCTACGTATACCTAAGTTACTCACTGTCCTCAGGTTGCGAAGGACACTCACGTAAAACCTACGTGAACGGATACTCACTACTGCCTCGGTTGTGTCAGGCACTTACGTAAAACCTACGTAAACCCCCACGTACCCCTATCCTCGGTTGTGAAGGATACTTACGTAAATCCTACGTAAATTGTACGTATTACTGTTCTCGGGATATGTAGAACACTTATGGTAACGCATAGTCTAGTGGATTAATAACATGGGAAGCCCCCACCAATAGAAACCTATATTGGCCCAGTAGAGCCACCTGATACTCATGAACTTACTATTACGCATTTACTTTCTGTGAACTCGCTCAACTAGTTGTTGACTCTCTGCTGCATGCCTTGCAGGACTTTAGGTACTAATGGAGCTTGCACAAGGAGGAGCAGGTCGTTGTGGGCAAATGGATCGTGATTACTTATTAAACACTTATGACATTTCAAACATTAATACTTATGTTGGGTTTTACATTAATGCTTCCGCTACACTTACCTACATTGGTTTTGATAAACACCTTTCGTATTGATGGATAACTTTTACTATTTATTTATATGTTCAATATGATTGGTGGCTTGATCCTGGTCATGTCACGCTCTCAAGCGGTGGTACTCCGCGGGTGGATTTTGGGGGTGTGACACTATCTCTCGATTTTATGTGATTCGATTCTGAGAACCGCAACCGCGCACTCTGATGACTCGTTGATTTTATGTGTTTATGTGTGCTTTCTCTGTTTTGTGTTATATTTGCTTTCTCTGTTTTATTTTGAGGTAATATTCGATTTTACTACCACTTCGATCAACACACACGACTCGCAATTGCTGTTCTATCTCAATTCGACACCCAGTTGTCGCAACTCTAGACAATATCATACTATGTTATGCTATACGACCAAGTTAGGCTAATACGATGCTAATCGATATACTATACGAACGATACACGAGCTTGAAGGATAGGTTTCTGTTTTCTGACTACCTCTGTGATTGAATGCGTATGTGCCTTTCGTGACTATGTGCTTCTGTGCTCTACTTGCTTACATGCTTCTGTGATTACGTGCATCTGTGGTATGTGTCTGTGTGTTTATGTGATACGTGTTTCGACGTGATTCTAAGCTTTAGTAGTCTAGACGTGTGAGGTGAGATTCGATTTCGTTGTGTTGAGTCTCGTGACGATGTCTAATGCAGACCATGTCGTCGTCTGGATCCTGACACTGTTTGACTCGCCAACAGAAGAAAGACCGACGTCTCGCTGCTATCATCTCCAAACAAGTGGCGAAAGCCGTGAGTGAGGTGTATGAAAATGCCAGCAAAACGTCTGAAGAATCCCGAGCTGAGAACCCTAAGGATTCAAGCAAGACTGCTTTTAGCTTCAAGCAGTTTAAAGCATGCGGACCGAAGGAGTTCACCGGTGAGGATGGTCCTACCGCCATGTTTCATTGGTTCGACTCAGTCGAAGTCACTCTGCGACAAAGCGGATGCCCCGAAAATCTCCGCACTCTCAATGCTACTGGCGTCTTCCAGTCCCGTGCTCTAGACTGGTGGACTGCTGAACGAAACAAGCGTGGGAATGATGCAGCTTACGAGCTGACATGGGAAGAACTGAAGGCAATTATGATCGACGAATTCTGCCCTCCTCATGAACGCCAAAAGCTGGAGGATGAATTTTGGGTCATCAAGCAGAAAGACGGAGACAACGCTGCTCTCACTGCTCGCTTCAAGCAGCTCAGTATTATCTGTCCTGATCAAGTCAAGACCTCAGATCAAGCCATCAAGAAGTACATCCGAGCCCTACCCGACTGTGTAGCCGACTTTGTTCACGCCGCCAAGCCAACAACGATCGAGGAAACCTACCTACTCGCCGCTGAGATCAACGATAAGCGAGTCAAGTCTGGTTTCTGGGATAAGCAAACCAAGTCTCTGCACCAAGCCACTGCAACACCCACCGACTCATCTGCTCAATCCTCCAAGTCTTCAAGAAGGAAGAAGAACAACAACAACAACAGCTCCAGCAACAAGAGCTGTGCTGCCGCAACCACTGCTGCTCCACTCCAAGCTGTACTAGCTCAACAGCAGCAGCACCAGCGCTCAGCTCCAGTGATCAATGCACCGCCAGCAAAGCGTGCATACACAGGCCCCCACCCACTCTGCCCGACATGTTCGTATCATCATCCAGTGGGTCTAGCTTGTCGCTTTTGCGCTCACTGCAATCTATACGGTCATTTCACTGCGAACTGTCGCTACGGTCCTCGTCAAGCCCCAATTCAAGCTACTGACAACCAAGCTCTACTCCCCGCCCCTCAAGGCCAACCAGCAGCTCCAGCACCAGCAGTCAATGCTCGAGTCTGCTTTGCATGTGGTGACCCTAACCACTTTGCAAACAAGTGCCCAAACAGGGTGGTTAAGCAAGAGCCCCAACAGCAACAGCAGCAACAGCAGCCTCAACAACAGCAGCAAGCAGCCCATGCCCGAACCTTCAACATCAATGCCCGCTAGGCTCAGGCGGATAACAACGTGCTTAATGGTACGTTCCTTGTGAATGGCATTTATGCATCATGTTTGTTTGGTACTAGAGCCGATAACTGCTTTGTGTCATTTGAATTCGAGAAGCTCCTTAGTCGTAAGCGCTCTTATCTGTCCTCGTCATTCGAAGTCGAAGTTGCTACAGGAAGAACTATTGCCGTTAATTCAATACTCCGTGATTGTACTCTCGAACTCAACAATCACATCTTCCCAATCGACCTTATTCTGATGCAACTCGGAAGTTTTGATGTCATAATAGGCATGGACTTTGTTCGTGAAAACCATGCTGAAGTTGTGTGCTTTGAAAAGATGATTCGATTCTCGCTCGCAAATGGTGATCTCCTATGTGTATACGGTGAAACAACGTCGAAGGGTCTCAAGCTTATGTCGTGTATTCAAGCTAGCAAATATCTCCGCAAGGAATACCGAGCCTTCTTGGCCAATATTGTAGTAGCGGAGAAGGGAAAGAAAAAGAAAGTTGAAGTCAAAGATGTTCCAGTGGTTCGTGAATTTCCTCAGGTGTTCCCTGACGATCTTCCCGGACTACCACCAAGTCGTGATATCGACTTTCGTATCGACCTCATTCCTGGAGCTAACCCCGTTGCCAAAGCCCCTTATCGACTCGCTCCATCCGAAATGAGGGAACTCTCGAACCAACTCCAGGAATTACTCGAAAAAGGCTTTATTCGCCCAAGCACCTCTCCTTGGGGCGCACCAGTCCTTTTTGTCAAGAAGAAGGATGGATCGTTCCGGATGTGCATCGACTATCGGGAGTTGAATAAGCTAACCATTAAGAACCGATACCCCTTACCTCGAATTGACGATTTGTTTGATCAGCTACAAGGTGCAGCATGCTTCTCTAAGATCGACCTACGTTCAGGATATCATCAACTACGGATTCAAGAGGAAGACATTCCTAAAACTGCTTTTCGAACCCGTTATGGCCACTATGAATTTGTTGTTATGCCCTTTGGTCTAACCAACGCACCCGCGGTTTTTATGGACCTAATGAATCGCGTGTGTAAGCCTTATCTTGACCGTTTCGTCATCGTGTTCATCGACGATGTCTTGATTTATTCAAAATCGAAAGCCGAACACGCGCAACATCTACGTTTGGTTCTCGAGTTACTTCAGGGAAACCAACTCTATGCCAAGTTCTCCAAGTGCGAATTCTGGTTGGAGGAGGTTCAATTTCTTGGTCACATAGTGAATAGCCGAGGTATCCACGTCGATCATGCGAAGATTGAAGCTGTCAAAAGCTGGATTACGCCTAAGAACCCGTCAGAAGTTCGTTCTTTTCTCAGACTAGCGGGCTATTATCGACGATTCATCGAAGGATTCTCCAAGATCACTGTGCCGCTTACTACTTGTTTTGGTCAAAAATCTGATTAGGATAATGCAACCAAACTTATAGTTATGGGGTATGATGCTTGAAATAAGGAACAATGATAAGGATCACTTCAATGTAAATTGCACAAGTGACACAAGGATTTATACGAGGAAAAAGCCCTTGATCAATGAATGATCTCCTGCATAAAAAACCGCGCGTGATGGAAACTACCGATCACCAGGCTCCAATTAATCAATAAATGTTTACAACTTCGGATAGTAACGAGCTACGTACAAGGATCACTATGGTGAAATGTGTAAAAGTGTGTGAAAACTGTTAAGTGTTTGCCGAATGCTTCAAGAGTGCAGTTGTACGAGAGTGTGTAGCTGAAAATGGCTAAGTGTTCTAATTACTAGCTCGTTACCCCTTTAAAAATAGAAGTTAACTATGCTAACAAACTATCCAACTTTTGTGCCATGCTCCCACGTTCTCCACAACGTCCATTTCTGGTCAAATACGTCCGAAATACCCGTGGAATATTCCATAGTAACGTTGCCAAGACCAGGTTAAGCTTGTTACTCCTGCAAAACAATACGAAATTTAAACAAACAATCGTTAGTATGAGGATCCTTAAGGTGATCCATGATCCTGATCCTGAAGCACTTCTGAGGATCACTATCTGTCACAGAAGCAAGGATCATTAGTAGGATAACAAGTAAGGATCACGGGTTACTAGAAAATCCTCCCCTAACAATTGCCCCCAAAATATAAGGAGTAATTTGTAAAATGAACGAATTATATTTTACTGATCTTATCTGCAACTAACTAACGGATATATATCCGCTGATATAGAACTATCCGTTGCAATCCTGACGTCACAGAAGTGACAACCCTGCACAATCATGATTATAAATAGGAGATAGAGATAGGATCGTTTTGCATTTAAATTTCAGAGATACTCCCTTTATAATCCCATCCGAAGATCAAACAGGTATTCTCTCTTCATCTTCTTCCTTCTCATACTCTATTTCCTTTCTCTTTCCATCATTCTGTCAAAAATGTTGCTCCGGAACTCCCCTGCTAAGGATCACCCGAAGAACAGCCCACTGAAGAGCCAGGGGATCATCGAAGATTCCATAAAAGAACGCTGTTGTTTCACTGATCCACAGATTGATAGGATCCGCTATTGTTTCCCGGCGAATACTGTGTTTAAATCCTTTGATCCCAATGCCCTGAGTGACCATATCTCCGATAATTGGGTTGCTTTTCCTGTGACCCCGTTTACCATAGGTTATACATATCCTTTTCCAGCCTTTACCCAATCTTTCTTCTCCTTAACCGGCATCTCTTACATCCAAGCCATGCCGATGATCTGGAGGGTTTTGTATACCCTTGAAAGGATCATTGAGCAGGAAGGGATAGACCTAGGAATGTCAGAGCTGGGAGAGCTGTATGATCTCACTACCTTTGGTTCTCATCGTTATTTGTTCAAACGTAAACCTGGTGAGGAGCACCCGATCTTCAAAGCCACCAAGAACGATACTAACTGGAAGCGGCGTTTCTTTTTCGTCAAAAGAGATTCTATCCCTAACGGGAAGGAGCTACCCGGGAAATGGACTACCCATGGTAGGATGGAGGATCCTGAGAAGGATCACCAGAGAACTTTCTTTTCATATAAGGATCACTGACCCCTTCTGTTTTTTTTTGTTGTGCAGCTATCACCGTCTCACATCTCAGACTGACTCCTGCTGCCAAAGAGAGACTCGCCGCCTTCAAGAGACTTGATCCTGAAACAAGATCTTTCAAGACAACCACCCAGGATTCACAGGAGGTATCCTCAGGCTCTGTCACGATGTCAAGTAAGTATCTTTGTTTAAAAATTCAAATAAATAGTGAAGTATAAGTAAGGTAAAGATACTTATCTTGTTTTGGTTGTGTAGGTGCTGGAAAATCCACCAAATCTGCTTCAAAGTTCAGCGTCACCGATCTTACCACCGTCAGATCCTCCAAGAGAAAGACTCCGGCCAGCCCGACTGCTTCAATCCCCAAGGCACCCCTCAAAGGAAAGGGAGGCAAGAAGAGAAAAGCCTCCGAAGCTGAGGACCTGCAAGGTCTGCCCTTGATCCGCCAACAATTCCTTGACTACTTCAGTGAGGTAAGGATCACTGTCCCTGCTTTTATATCCTGCTTATTTGAGGATCACCTGATCCTAAACTTATCCTTTATCCTCTTTGCAGAAATTTGCTGAGATTGAGGATTACGTTGGCCACGTGGAGGATCAGGATAGGAAAATTGCTGATCTTCAACAGGTTGCTCTGCTAAAGGATCTCAAGATTGCCGACCTTCAGAAGGATCTCCAGAATGCCAAGAACGAGACGGCTAAGGTGTTGATCAACTTTGACTACGAGAGGCATGAGATCACCGAGGATGCCAAAGTCTCTGCCGCCATAGCGATGTACAAGACCAAATTGCAGATGGCCTTGGAAGCTCAGGATCCTGACTTTGACAGGAGCACCTGGGATGTGGAGGGCTGGAAGGCAAGGCTGGCTGAACTGGATGATGAAGAGGAGGCTGAAGAGATCCTGACAATTGAGGCTGGAGGCAGTGGCAAGGATCAAGGTGGTGAAGCAAGTGGAGCCGGGGGTGGTGATGCAGCGAAGGTTTAGGCTGTGTGATTGGGAAATGATGGAAATTTCTAGACATAGCCGGAGCCCAATTTTTTAGTTTGATGGTTGTTTTGTTGAACAGTTTATGGTTTGTACTGAACAATAGTTTTTAGGATTAAGGATCTAGGATCCTTCAGACAATAGGCAGGATTGCAAATGGTGGAGGGATCCTCTGTTTGGGGGATGAAGCCATTGTGATCCTGCCGCCTTTATATTCCTGCACTACTTAGAACTTATTATCATGGACACCCTTTACCTACCCCAGCGGACGGGCCACGTATTGCTGGTAGATGCTCGGGGTAGGTAATTTTGACAACCTTTTAAGGGTTAATCTTTTGTTAATAAATAAAACCTTAATATTTTGTGGCTTATCTTGTGTTGTTATCCTTTTTGTCTCTTTAATCCTCAATTATTTTGATGTACACTTGTTTAAATAAGTAATTTTGAATAAGTCAGAATGAAAATATTTAGGATATGATCCAAGATCAAATATCCTATATTTGAAAAATCCCAAAAAGTAATATATTTTAAGGATCACAAGCTTAGTTGTCAAATTACAAGGGTTATTCAAATAACCAATGAATAGAATGGAAATAGTTAAGGATCATACCTGAGGATCCAAGTTAGGATCCTAACCATAACCAGGATAACTATAAGATAAACCTTAGAGAGAAGTAAGGATCAAGGATCCCTAGTTGTTTAACTTCAAGGACCTGAAATAGAGCATAACTTGGGACTAAGCCAATATAAGATAAAGGTTAGCAACTGGGGACAAGCCCAAGGATAACTGGGGACAAGCCCAAGGATCGTATGTAAACTGGAGTATGGCCCTAACTGGCGACTATCCAAACTTAGTGACATGACAATGCCAAAACCTTAGCTAACGTGAAAACGTTAGAAACCTTAGGAACGGATGTATGGTACGTCTACCATTATACGTAGGATCCTAGGTATAGCCAGTACAATGGAATTATCAGCCCCTAAAGCGAGTACTGGTCCCACTGCCTTGAACTATACCAGGATCATCATGCGCTACAGGCGGAACTGGGGTCAAGCCCAAATAACTGGGGTTAAACCCAAGGAACGGACTGCTTCTGCAGATAACCAATATTTTGCTAAGGATACCTGAACTTTCAAAACTCAGAATCATGTGAGAGATGGATAAAGGACACATGATCCTTATCCTTATATGAGAAAATAAGGAAATGAAATAGTTCAAGATTAGGACATTACCAAAGTAAGGATCACCGATACTTTAAGGATCCTTCAAGGATACCCCTAATGTAAGGATCATCTGTGCCATGAGGATCCTGCTCACATGAAATATTTCTTCAAGTGGACAACATTCCAAGCTCTTGGTAGCAAATCACCTTCCATGGTTAGCAATCTATATGCCCCCTTTCCTGCTTCAGCTTCAATCAAATAAGGGCCTTCCCATTTTGGTGCCAATTTCCCATCAGCAGGATTGGTGATATTCTGAAATGCTTTCCTTAATACCATATCTCCAACTTGAAACTTCCTGATCCTGACATTTTTGTTGTAAGCACCAGCCATTCTTTGTTGATAACTGGCCATCCTTATCCTAGCCAGATCCCTGATTTCTTCAATAGTATCCAGGTCTTGAGCCAAGTTCTCATCATTTTCCTCAGGATCACGGGTACTTGTTCTAGCAGTTGGAACCACCATTTCTGTTGGGATCACTGATTCTGCCCCAAATACCAAAGAGAATGGAGTTTGTCCTGTAGCGTTCTTGGGGGTTGTCCTATCAGCCCAAAGCACATAAGGTAGTTCTTCTGCCCATTTTCCTTTCTTGGATCCAAGCTTCTTCTTTAAATTGTTGATGATGATCTTGTTGGATGATTCTGCTTGACCATTAGCTTGTGGGTGGACTGGTGTTGATGTTATCATCTTAATCCACCAGCTGTCACAAAAGTTAGTAGTTCTGCCCCCAATAAATTGGGAACCATTATCACATATAATTTCAGAAGGAATACCAAATCTAGTTACAATATTTCTTTTAATGAAGGATATAACTTCCTTTCTCTAACTTGGGCAAAAGCTTCAGCCTCTATCCACTTGGAGAAGTAATCAGTCATAGCTAGCATGAACACTTTTCCACCAGGTGCCTTAGGGAGCTTACCAACTATATCCATGCCTCATCTCATAAATGGCCAAGAGGAGGATATAGGATGTAAAAATTCAGTCGGCTGATGAAGGATATTGCTGTGTCTCTGACAAGGATCACACTTTTTAGCATATTCCACAGCATCTCTTTTCATAGTTGGCCAGTAGTATCCTGTCCTCAGGATCCTTGAGAACAATGCCCTGCCCCCAGTGTGGTTTCCACAATCTCCTTCATGGAAGTCTTTTAAAACTTCTTGGATCTCAGGATCCTCAATGCATCTTAAGTATGGTCCTGCAAGAGATCGCTTATACAACATATTATTTAAGATTGTGAATTGAGATACCTTAGTTTTGAATGCCCTATGGTTTTCTCCTGTAGGAATCTCTCCGTGTTGTAAGTATCTCATGATTGGTGAGATCCATGATCCTGATCCTGAATGAGATTGAGTATCCTCACTAGGGATAATTGCAGAATCCTCCCCTATTTCCATGGCCACATGATCCTCGATGGCAGGAGCCAAGACATGGATAATGGGGATACCTATATCCTCCGGGATCTTCAAAGATGATCCTAAGTTAGCCAATGCATCAGCTTCTGTATTTTCTTCCCTTGGTACCTGTGTCAAACTAAAGGAAACAAAAGAGAGTGCCAATTCTTTGACTATCTCTAAATATTTGGTTAGCTTTTCACCTTTAACAGCATAGGATCCATTAAAGTGATTTGTAATTAACAATGAATCTACATGTACCTCAAGATACCTGATCCCCATTGTTTTGGTCAAAAATCACACAAGGATAATGCAACCGAACTCTTTGTAAACGGGGAATGATGCTTGGTCTGATGAACAGAGATGAGGATCACTATAATGAAAATTGCACAAGTGACACAAGGATTTATACGAGGAAAAAGCCCTTGATCAATGAATGATCTCCGGCATAAAAAACCTCGGGTGATGGAAACTACCGATCACCAAACTTCAATATAACAAATAAAGGTTACAACTTCGGATGGTAACGAGCTAAGTACAAGGATCACTATAGTATCGTGTGTCAAAGCGTGAGGGAAGTGTGTTGTGTCTTCCGAATGTGGAAGAGAGCTATTTATACAAGTGTGAGTGGCCCTATTTTAGGTAAATATACTAACTATTAGCTCGTTACCCCTTTAGGAATAAAAGTAAATCTAGCCTAAATTATCGCCCTTAAATTATGCCGAGTTTCCATATCGTCCACAACGTTCATCTCTGATTAAGCATATGCCAAAGTTGTAAAGACGAGTCCCTTGTTTACGTTGCTAAGAGCGGATCCTGCCAGACATTCCTGCAAGATAACATTAAATCCAATGAAAACAACTGTTAGTATGAGGATCCCTGTGATGGTCCGTGATCCTGATCCTGGAACTCTTCTGAGGATCACTATCTGCCAAAGAAATAAGGATCACTGGTTAGGATCATATGTAAGGATCATAAGTCATAAAAATCCAGCCCTAACAATTGCCCCCAAAATATAAGGAGTAATATTGTAAATAAACGAGTTGTATTTTGTTTGATCTTATCCTCAACAAGTTAATCGAATAACTAGCCGTTAGAGACGGACTAGCCGTTGCGAACCTTACGTCACAGAAGTGACAGCCCTGCAAATCATCGTTATAAATAGGTGTTAGAGATAGGATCAATTTGCATTTAAATTCAAGAGAGACTCCCTTTATATTTTCGTCCGCAGATCAATCAGGTATCTCTTTTCCTCCTTCTTCCTTCTCTTACTCTGTTTTTCTATTTCTTTCCATTATTCTGCAAAGATGTTGCTCCGGAACTCCCCGCACAAGGATCCTAAGAAGAGCAGTCCCTTGAAGGGTCAAGGGATCATCAAGGATTCTTCAACTGAGAGGTGTTGTTTTACCGACTCTCAGATTGATAAAATTCGCCATTGCTTTCCGGCGAGCACCCTCTTTAAATCTTTTGATCCTACCGCTTTAAGTGACTTCATCTCTGATACTTGGGTAGCCTTTCCTGTTACTCCGTTCTTGATAGGATATTCATATCCTTTCCCTCAATTCACCCAGTCCTTCTTTTCCCTTACCGGCATCTCCTACATTCAGGCCATGCCAATGATCTGGAGGGTTTTATATACCCTTGAAAGGATCATTGAGCAGGAAGGGATTGACTTAGGAATGGCGGAGCTGGCTGAGATGTATGATCTTACCACTTTCGGACCCCATCGTTATCTGTTTAAGCGAAAAGCTGGAGAGGATCATCCTGTCTTCAAGGTCACCAAGAACGACACAAACTGGAAGCGTCGGTTCTTCTTTGTTAGGAGAGATACCATCCCAGATGGGAAGGATCTGCCCAAAGAGTGGGCTACTCATGGTAGGATAGAGGATCCTGGAAGGATCACCATAAGATTTGTTCCCTAGGATGAGGATCACTAATATTTTCTTGTTTATTGTGCAGCTATCTCCATCTCTCGTCTGAAGTTGACACCTGCTGCAAAAGAGAGACTTTTGGCCTTCAAGAAGCTTGATCCGGAGACAAGAACTTTCCAGGTTGCTACCCAAGATTCCCAAGAAGTATCCTCTGCCTCTGTCACAATGTCAAGTAAGTATCCTTATTTAGAAAGTAATTCTATGTAGGATTTTCAAGTTTAATTAGAAAACTTATCTTATTTTGGTTGTGTAGGTGCTGGAAAATCTTCTAAGTCTGCCTCAAAGTTTGGCATTGATGATCTTGCTAATGTCAAATCTGCAAGGAAGAAGACTCCTGCTGCCAGCCCAACTGCTTCAGCCCCTAAAGCACCTATCAGGGGTAAAGGAAAGAAGAGAAAGGCCTCTGAGGATCTACAAGGCCTGCCCCTGCTTCGCCAACAGTTTCTGGACTACTTCAACGAGGTAAGGATCACTGCCCCTGTTCGTTATCCTGACAATTTTGAGGATCACTTGTTTCTGATGTTATGCCTTGTTTTCCTTGCAAAAATTTGCTGAAATAGAAACTTATGTTGGCCACGTCGAGGATCAAGATCGCCAAATTGCGGACCTCCAACAGATGGGTGTGCTGAAGGATCTCAAGATTGCTGATCTTGAGAAGGAGCTCCGGGCCTCCAAGGATAAAGCTGCCAGGATGCTGATCAATTTTGATTATGAGAAGCATGACATTACCCAGGATGCCAAGGTCTCTGCTGCGATAACCATGTATAAGATCCAGCCGCAGTTGGCTGCGGAGGCTCAGGATCCTTCCTTCGACAAGAGCACATGGGACGTGGAGGGCTGGAAGGCGAGGCTGGCAGAGTTGGAGGATGATGAGGAGGCTGAGGAGATCCCAATGCTTGAAGGTGGTGATGCTGGCAAGGATCAGGGGGAAGCAAGTGGAGCTGGTGGTGATGGTGCAGCGAAGGTTTGAGCTGCAGAATTGGGCGATGAAGGAAACTTCTAGACATAGCCGGAGCCCAATTTTTTAATTTTGGTAGTGGTTTCTTTTGTGGTTGTGATGTTTTAAACAATGATGGTCTGTAACTTTAAACAATAGTTTTAGGATTGGGGATCCAGGATCCTTCAGACAATAGGTAGGATTGCAAATGGTGGAGGGATCCTCTGTTTGGGGGATGAAGCCATTGTGATCCTGCCGCCTCTATATCCCTGCATAACTTTTGAACCTATTATCATGGACACCCTTTACCTACCCCAGCAGACGGGCCACGTATTGCTGGTAGATGCTCGGGGTAGGTAATTTTGACAACCTTTGAAGGGTTACTCCTTTCGTTTATAAATAAAATCTTAAACTTTTGTCGCTTATCTTGTGTTATTATCCTTTTTGTTCCTTTAATTCCCCATTGTTTTGGTGTACATTTATTGAATAAGTAATTTTGAATAAGTCAGATTGAAAACATTTAGGATATGATCCTTGATCAAATATCCTATAGTTGAAAAATCCCAAAAAGTAATACATATTTTAAGGGTCACAGGTTTAGTTGTCAAATTTCAAGGGTTAGCATAAAGAAACAATAAATAGGATTAAAAACAGTTAAGGATCATACCTTAGAATCCAAGTTAGGATCCTAACCTTTAATCAGGATAACTGTAAATGAAATTTTAATGGATAATAAGGATTAAGGATCCTTAATTGTTTTAACTTCGAAAACCTGAAAAATAGAACATAACTTGGGACTAAGCCGATATAAAAGACAAGTTAGTAACTGGGGACAAGCCCAAAGGATAACTGGGGACAAGCCCATAGGATCACTGAGGACAAGCCCGAAGGATAACTGGGGACAAGCCCAAAGGATAACTGGGGACAAGCCCAAAGGATAACTGGGGACAAGCCCAAAGGATAACTGGGGACAAGCCCAAGGATCGTATGTAAACTGGAGTATGGCCCTTACTGGCGACTATCCAAACTTAGTGACATGAAAATGCCAAAACCTTAGCTAACGTGAAAACGTTAGAAACCTTAGGAACGGATGTATGGTACGTCTACCATTATACGTAGGATCCTAGGTATAGCCAGTACGATGAGGTTATCAGCCCCTGGAGTGGGTACTGGTCCCAAAGACATGAACTATACCAGGATCATCGTGCGCTACAGGCGAAAACTGGGGACAAGCCCAAGGATAACTGGGGTTGGACCCAAGGATCTGAGATGCTTTTGAAGGCTGTCAATAATATGCTGAGGATACCTGGACTATCAAAACTCAAATTCTCGTGAGAGGAGGATGAAGGATACATGATCCTTATCCTTTGGTAAAAATAAGAAAATGGAATAGTTTAGGATTAGGATATTACCAGAGTAAGGATCATTGACATTATCGGGATCCTTCGAGGATGCTTTCAATGTAAGGATCATATGTGCCAGGAGGATCCTGTTCACATGAAATATTTCTTTAAGTGAACAGCATTCCAGGCTCTTGGTAACAAATTTCCTTCCATGGTTAGCAATCTATATGCCCCCTTTCCTGCTTCAGCTTCAATCAAGTAAGGGCCTTCCCATTTTGGTGCTAATTTCCCATCGGCAGGATTGATGGTATTTTGGAATGCTTTTCTCAATACCATATCCCCCACTTGGAATTTCCTTATCCTGACATTTTTGTTGTAAGTACCAACCATTCTTTGTTGGTAGCTAGCCATCCTTATCCTAGCTAGATCCCTGATTTCTTCAATAGTATCCAAGTCTTGAGCTAGGTTTGCATTATTCTCTTCAGGATCACGAGTACTTGTTCTAGCAGTTGGAACCACCATTTCTGTTGGGATCACTGCTTCTGCCCCAAGCACCAAAGAGAAGAGTGTTTGACCAGTAGCATTCTTTGGGGTTGTCCTATCAGCCCAGAGCACATAAGGCAATTCCTCTGCCCATTTCCCCTTCTTGGATCCAAGTTTCTTCTTCAGATTGTTGATGATGATCTTGTTGGATGATTCTGCTTGACCATTAGCTTGTGGATGGACTGGTGTTGATGTTATCATCTTAATTCCCCAACTGTCACAAAAGTTAGTAGTCCTGCTCCCAATAAATTGGGAACCATTATCACATACAATTTCAGAAGGAATGCCAAATCTGGTTATAATGTTTCTCTTAATAAAGGATATAACTTCCTTCTCTCTGACTTGGGCAAAAGCTTCAGCCTCTATCCACTTGGAGAAGTAGTCAGTCATGGCAAGCATAAATACTTTTCCACCAGGTGCTTTAGGGAGCTTGCCAACTATATCCATTCCCCATCTCATGAATGGCCAAGAGGATGGTATAGGATGAAGAAATTCAGCCGGCTGATGAAGGATATTGCTGTGTCTTTGACAAGGATCACACTTCTTAGCATAATCCACAGCATCCCTTTTCATAGTTGGCCAGTAGTATCCTGTCCTAAGGATCCTTGAGAACAATGCCCTGCCCCCAGTGTGGTTTCCACAATCTCCTTCATGGAAGTCTTTTAACACTTCTTGAATTTCAGGATCCTCAATACATCTTAAATATGGTCCTGCAAGAGATCGCTTATATAACACATTATTTAAGATTGTGAATTGAGATACCTTAATCCTGAAAGCCCTAGGATTTTCTCCTATAGGAATCTCCCCGTGTTGTAAGTATCTCATGATTGGTGAGATCCATGATCCTGAATAAGATTGTGTTTCCTCACTAGGGATCATTGCAGTATCCTCTTCTATTTCCATGGCCACCTGATTTTCAATAGCAGGAGCCAGGATATGGATGATGGGGATACTTATATCCTCTGGGATCTTCAAAGATGATCCTAGATTGGCCAATGCATTAGCTTCTGTATTTTCCTCCCTTGGTACCTGTGTCAAACTAAAGGAAACAAAAGAGAGTGCCAATTTTTTGACTATCTCCAAATATTTCGTTAGTTTTTCACCAGCATAGGATCCATTAAAGTGATTAGTGATTAACAACGAATCTACATGTACCTCAAGATACCTGATCCTCATATGCTTAGCGATTTGCAAACCAGCAATTAAGGCTTCATATTCAGCCTCATTGTTAGTTGCTTGGAACTCACAAGCTATGGAGTGGGGAATTATGTCCCCCTGTGGCGATTTTAGTAGTATGCCGAGCCCTGTGCCTTTGACATTTGAGGATCCATCAGTGTGTAGTATCCAAGGATCCTTGGTCTCATCCAGCTGCTGGACCTCCAATTCTGCTTCCTTTTGTAGATCACTACTGAAATCAGCCACAAAGTCGGCTAGTGCTTGAGATTTAATGGCTGTTCTAGGCTCATATCTTATATCATGGGCACTAAGCTTTACTGCCCACTTAGCCATCCTTCCGGACATCTCTGGTTTCCTAAGGACATTCTTGATTGGAAAATTAGTTCTAACAACAATAGCATGGGTTTCAAAATAATGTCTTAGCTTAGTAGATGCCATAATTAATGCAAGAATAAGTTTTTCAAGGTGTGAGTACCTGGATTCAGCATCAAGTAAACTCTTACTTACATAATAGACAGGATATTCTTTACCTTCATGATCCTTAACAAGGACTGCACTTTCAGCTGTTGAGGATACTGCCAGGTATAAGGATAACACATCTCCTTTTCCAGGTTTCATCAATGCTGGAGCTGAGGACATGTATTCTTTGAGGGCTTGTAAAGCATTCTCATGCTTTTCAGTCCACTCAAATTTCTTGTTCTTTCTTAGGATATCATAGAATTCTTTACACCTTTCTGAGGATTTGGATATAAATCTGTTTAGAGCTGCTATCCTGCCTGTTAGCCTTTGCACATCCTTAGCGTTGGCAGGGGATTTGATATTCACCAATGCTTTGATTTGTTCCGGGCTTGCTTCAATGCCCCTCTGAGTTACCATATATCCTAAGAATTTGCCTGCTTTAACACCGAAGTGACATTTTGAAGGATTAAGCTTCATGTTATAATTATCAATGATATCAAACGCTTCCTCCAAGTCCCTTAGGTGATCCTCAGCCTTCTTGGATTTCACAACCATATCGTCTATGTATACTTCCATAGTTTGTCCAATTTGATCTTTGAACATCATATTCACCAGCCTTTGATATGTTGTACCTGCATTTCTTAATCCAAAAGGCATAGCAATATAACAATATAAACCGGTTGGGGTCATAAAAGCCGTATCCTCTTGGTCAGATGGCTCCATCTGAATTTGTTGGAATCCAGATGATGCATCCATAAAGGTTAACAGTTCATGCCCCGCCGTTGCATCCACCATGGAGTCAATGTGGGGTAACGGGAAAGGATCCTTGGGACATGCCTTATTCAAATTCGTGAAATCGACACATACCCTCCACTTTCCGTTTTTCTTTTGAACAACGACCACATTGGCTAGCCACTTTGGATACTTTACCTCTCTAATCATACCTGCTCGAAGTAGCCTTTCTACCTCTTCCTGGATAATGGCATTTCTTTCCGGTGCAAACTTCCTCCTTTTTTGATGGATTGGTTTGATTGACCTGTCAATGCCAAGTTTATGAGTTATAATATTCTAAGATATACCTGTCATATCCTCGTGTTTCCATGCAAAGGTAGACTTTCTTCTTTTGAGGAAGGATACTATGTCTTCTTTCATCTTGCCAAGGATCCCTGATCCGATATAGATTTTTGATTCAGGATCATTAGGATCCAAAAGGATTTCGTCCACATCCTGTTCTCTCGCCTCCAAGATATTCCTTGGAGGATACTGTAATTGCTATTGCTCCCTTGGCTTCGAGGCTGGTTTCATTGATGAGGTGTAACAATCCTTAGCCTCCTGCTGATCACTGTCGATCTTGATTATTCCCCATGGGCTAGGGAGCTTCACACATTGATGGTAGGTAGATGGGACTGCCTTCATATCATGTATCCAGGGCCTGCCAAGGATAACATTACAACAAGACAAACAGTCAATAACACAAAATTTTTGATAATTATGTAATCCTTCCACATAGATTGGGAGTTTGATGTCCCCCAAAGTTTTCTTAGTTTCGCCACTAAATCCCACAAGCACGGAGGATCTTGGAGTGATATCTGATTCAGGGATACCCATCTTCTTCAGAACATCAAGCTGGATAATGTTTACTGAGCTTCCTCCGTCGATAAGGATCCTGCGGACAAAATGGTTAGAGATAAAGAGAGTGATGACTAGACTATCATGATGAGGATCCTGGATGTTAATTCTATCATCCTCATCGAAGGTTATAACTTTTCCTTCCGAGACACTTGATGTTCGAATAGGTCTTTCTCCGTTATCCATTTTAGCTTCCTTTGCATGCCTTTTAGCTGCCGAGAAGGATGTACCACATATGTCTGATCCTCCAGAAATAAAGTTGATTACTTGGGCATCTGCCGGAGGAGCTGTAGCTTTCTCAGGGATCCTTTCAGGATCCTGAGTCCTTTGCTTTTTTCTTCCCAACAACTCTTTTAGATGCCCCTTGCTTAGCAGATATCCAATTTCCTTTCTTAATGCGATACATTCTTCACTTAAATGCCCAAAATCCTCGTGGTATGCACACCACTTCGATTTGTCTTTAGTTCCAGTTGGTTTGTCGTTTTTTCTGGGCCATCTGGCTTTTTCTCCTAGATTCTGCATTGCAAGGATTAGTTCATGATTATCAACGGAAAAACAATATTCAGAAATCGGAGGATAATCCTCATCATCCTCTTCTTGGTCAACGGCATGCACGTTCTGGTTGTCATTCCTATTGTAGGATTTGAATCTGTTGCTTTTGAAAGAGGATCCTTGCTTTTCTTGCTTTGAGGATCCTGCTTGTCTCTCCTGGATCCTCTTGTCATCCTCTAGCCGGATGAACCTGAGTGCCCGAGTTCTTACTTCATCTAGGTTCCTGCATGGTGTCATAACAAGATCATCATAGAACAATGAATCCTTAAGCAATCCCATCTTGAAGGCCTCAACAGCTGTGGCCATATCCAAGTTAGGAATGTCCAAGGATTCTTTACTAAATTTGGTTATGTAATCCCTTAATGATTCATTATGACCCTGAGTTACCCTATATAAATCACTAGTCAACCTTTCAAATTTTCTACTACAAGAGAATTGATTATTGAATAAATTAACTAAATTAGCAAATGAAGTAATAGAGTAAGGGGGAAGACTTAGCAGCCATTTAAGAGCTGATCCAGTAAGAGTGGATCCAAATCCTTTGCATAAGCATGCTTCCTTTAACTTTTCTGGAATTGGATTGATCTCCATCCTCTCCCTGTATTGTGCTATGTGTTCCTCAGGATCCGTTGTACCATCATACAGCTTCATAGTAGGGATATGGAACCTTTTGGGTATCTCAGCATCACAAATTGGTGGTGCAAAACGAGATACCTTATGGCTTCCATCTGCAATTTCCGGGATAGGTTTGACTACCCCTGGAACACTTGATATCATATCCTTCAGTTTTTGTAGTTCTCTGGCCATAGCATGATTGATACCTGTATCCTGCATGAATCCATGGTTAGTGGTAAGAGAGTTATTAAAAGTGTTACCTCCCATCGGGTTCAAGTTAGGAACATTGGGTGTGAATCCATATTGTTGGGATTCTGGGATAATGGATGGACCAGTGGAAGCAATGGTCTGCATTGGAATAAAATCTCCTTGATGGACATCTAGACTTCCTGTTTGCAAATTCTTCAAGGATCCTGGTATCTGTAGGGATCCTTGAACCTGGGATGATCCTGGGATGAAGGAGGATCCTTGAACCTGGGATGATCCTGGAACAAAGGAGGATCCTTGAACCTGGGATGATCCTGGAACAAAGGAGGATCCTAAGCTCATGAAGGATCCTAAGCTCATGAAGGATCCCAAATGCTGGGTGTAGGATCCCGCCGGTTGGAAATATGATCCTGATGCCTGAGTCATTGTTGCTGGGCCGAAATGCATTCCTCTTGATCCACCCATATATTGAATGTCTGGGACCTCTGATGGCTGAGAAGTAATCATTGGAGTATCAAAATTCAAAGATTTGGGCATCAGTGGGGAATGATCCTCTGCCGTTTTCTTTTGTCTTTTGAGATCTCCGATTTCTCTGAGGATCCTCTCATTAGTTTCATCCTGCTGCTGCATACGATCCCTCATCTGCAAAATCAAAGTAAATATATCACTAGTACTGGGAACAGAAGAAGTTAGAGCAGAAGATGATGGTTTAGAGGAAATAGAAGTTGGTCTCTTCTCAGCATTTTTCTGAGATCCGGCTGGTGGTGGAGGCAAAGGTGGAATGCCAGTAGATGAATTGACTGCCGATATTGCTGTGGAGGTATTCTTCAACGACGAAGCCATGCAACACTCCGGAATGGTCACCAACAGAAAAACTTTTTATGAATGAAGCACCAATTGCCCCACGGTGGGCGCCAATCTATTTTGGTCAAAAATCACACAAAGATAATGCAACCAAACTCTTTGTAAACGGGGAATGATGCTTGGTGTGATGAACAGAGATGAGGATCACTATAATGAAAATTTCACAAGTGACACAAGGATTTATACGAGGAAAAAGCCCTTGATCAATGAATGATCTCCACATAAAAAACCTCGGGTGATGGAAACTACCGATCACCAAACTTCAATATAACAAATAAAGGTTACAACTTCGGATGGTAACGAGCTAAGTACAAGGATCACTATAGTATCGTGTGTCAAAGCGTGAGGGAAGTGTGTTGTGTCTTCCGAATGTGGAAGAGAGCTATTTATACAAGTGTGAGTGGCCCTATTTTAGGTAAATAGACTAACTATTAGCTCGTTACCCCTTTAGGAATAAAAGTAAATCTAGCCTAAATTATCGCCCTTAAATTATGCCGAGTTTCCATATCGTCCACAACGTTCATCTCTGATTAAGCATATGCCAAAGTTGTAAAGACGAGTCCCTTGTTTACGTTGCTAAGAGCGGATCCTGCCAGACATTCCTGCAAGATAACATTAAATCCAATGAAAACAACTGTTAGTATGAGGATCCCTGTGATGGTCCGTGATCCTGATCCTGGAACTCTTCTGAGGATCACTATCAGCCAAAGAAATAAGGATCACTGGTTAGGATCATATGTAAGGATCATAAGTCATAAAAATCCAGCCCTAACAGTGATGAGGATCCTGGATATCAACACGATCATCCTCATCAAAGGTTATGACTTTTCCTTCGGAGACACTTGATGTTCGAATGGGTCTTTCTCCATTATCCATTTTGGTTTCCTTTGCATGCCTTTTAGCTGCTGAGAAGGATGTGCCACAAATGTCTGATCCTCCAGAAATAAAGTTAATTATTTGTGCATCTGCTGGAGGGGCCGGAGCTTTCTCAGGGATCCTTTCAGGATCCTGAGTCCTTGACTTTTTTCTCCCCAATAATTCTTTTAGATGCCCCTTGCTCAACAAATATCCAATTTCCTTTCTTAGTGCAATGTATTCTTCTGTGAGATGCCCAAAATCTTCATGGTACGCACACCACTTTGATTTTATCTTTGGTTGCAGCTGGCCTGTCATTTTTCCTGGGCCATCTAGCTTTGTCACCTAGATTCTGCATCGCAAGGATTAGTTCATTGTTATCAATAGAAAAACAATATTCAGAAATTGGAGGATAATCCTCATCATCCTCTTCCTGATCAACAGCATGCACGTTCTGGTTATCAGATCTGTTATAGGATTTGAACTTGTTGTTCTTGAACGAGGATCCTTGCTTCTCTTGTTTTGAGGATCCTGCTAATCTCTCCTGGATCCTCTTATCATCCTCTAGCCGGATGAACCTTGTTAGGGCTGGATTTTTACTATAAGTGATCCTTATACGTGATCCTAACCAGTGATCCTTGTTTCTTTGGCAGGCAGTGATCCTCAGCCGGACTTCAGGATCAGGATCATGGGACGTTATGGTGATCCTTATACTAACGGTCACCTTCGCTTACCATAATATTGTTTTGCAGTAACATCTAGCAGGATATGCTCTAGACATCATGATCCAGGAACGCGTCTTCACAAATATGGCAAGAGCTTAATCGAAGAAAGACGTTGCACAGGATATGGAAACTAGGCTTGATTTATGGGCAGCAATTTAGGCTAGATTGTCTTTATTTCTAAAGGGGTAATGAGCTGATATCTAGTCATTTTACCTAAAATAGGTCACCTACACATGTATAAGTACCACTCTTCTTCATTCGGAAGAACACACACGACATACGACACAACTCTCAAACACTTAGACACTCAGTGATCCTTGTACTCAGCTCATTACTATCCGAAGTTGTAACTACATTTTTATTATATTGAAGTTGGTGATCGGTAGTTGCCATCACCCGAGGTTTTTTATGCCGGAGATCATACATTGATCAAGGGCTTTTTCCTCGTATAAATCATTGTGTCTTTGTATCTTTATCACAGAAGTGATCCTTTACTTTCATAGTTAACCAAGCATCATACCCCGTTTACATAAAGTTTGGTTACATTATCCTTGTGTGATTTTTGACCAAAACAGTTTGGCGCCCACCGTGGGGCAATTGGTGCTTCATTCATAAGAAAATCTTTTGTTCGAAATCATTTCAAAGAGTTACATGGCTTCATCATTGAAGAACACGTCCACGGCGATGTCTGCGGTCACTTCATCACAGATCACCTTGCCTCCTCCACCGGCAGGATCTCAGAAAAATACTGAGAAGAGATCAACTCCCACTTTCTCTAAACCTCTATCTTCTTCTGCTATGAATTCTTCTATTCCCAATACTAGTGATGTATTTGCTTTGATTTTGCAGATGAAGGATCGTATGCAGCGGCAAGATGAAACTAACGAAAGGATCCTCAGGGAAATTGGAGATCTCAAAAGACAAAAGAAAGCAGCAGAGGATCACTCTCCACTGATGCCCAAATCCTTGAGCTTCGATACTCCAATAATCACTTCCCAGCCATCAGGGATCCCGGACGTGCAAATCATAGGGGAGTCAAGAGGATCACGTCTCAACTCGGCAGCAATGACTCAGACATCAGATTCATATTTTCAGCCAATAGGATCCTATCCTCAGTACATGGGATCCTTCATGAATCCGGGAGCCTATCCGGGGGCACAGCAGTTTCAAGGATCCTACTTTATTCCAGGATCATTCCAGGGCCAAGGATCCTCCTTTGTTCCAGGATCATCCCAGGTTCAAGGATCCTCCTTTGTTCCAGGATCATCCCAGGTTCAAGGATCCTCCTTCGTTCCAGGATCATCCCAGATACCAGGATCCTTACAGATGCCAGGATCCCTAAAAAGTTTGCAAACAGGGAGTCTAGATGTCCATCAAGGGGACTTCATTCCAATGCAGACCATTGCTTCCACTGGTCCCTCCGTTGTTCCAGAATCCCAGCAATATGGATTCCCTAACTTGAACCCAATGGGAGGTAACACTTTAAATAATTATCCTACCACTAACCATGGATTCATGCAGGATACAGGTACCAATCACGCTATGGCCAGGGAATTACAGAAACTAAAGGACATGATCTCAAGTGTTCCAGGGGTAGTCAAGCCTATCCCAGAGATTGCAGATGGAAGCCACAAGGTATCTCGCTTTGCACCACCAATTTGTGATGCAGAGGTGCCCAAAAGATTCCATATCCCTACCATGAAGCTGTATGATGGCACAACGGATCCAGAGGAGCATATAGCACAATACAGGGAAAGGATGGAAATCAATCCTATCCCAGAAAAGTTGAAGGAAGCATGCCTATGTAAAGGATTTGGATCCACTCTAACTGGATCAGCTCTTAAGTGGCTGCTAAGTCTTCCCCCTTACTCTATTACTTCATTTGCTAATTTAGTTAATTTATTCAATAACCAATTCTCTTGTAGTAGAAAATTTGAAAAATTAACTAGTGATTTGTACAGGATAACTCAAAATAATAATGAATCATTAAGGGATTATATAACTAAATTTAGTAAAGAATCCTTGGATATTCCCAACTTGGATATGGCTACGGCTGTTGAAGCCTTCAAAATGGGACTTCTTAAGGATTCATTATTCTATGATGATCTTGTTATGACACCTTGCAGGAATTTAGATGAAGTAAGAACTCGAGCACTCAGGTTTATCCGGCTAGAGGATGACAAGAGGATCCAGGAGAGACAAGTAGGATCCTCAAAACAAGATAAGCAAGGATCCTCCTTCAAAAACAACAAGTTCAAATCCTACCATAGAAACGAGAACAAGAATGTGCATGCTGTCGACCAAGAAGAGGATGATGAAGAATATCCTCCAATCTCAGAATATTGTTTTTCCGTTGATAATCATGAACTAATCCTTGCAATGCAGAATCTAGGTGAAAAGGCTAGGTGGCCCAGGAAGAATGATAAACCATCCGGGACTAAAGACAAGTCCAAATGGTGTGCATACCATGAGGATTTCGGGCATCTAACTGAAGATTGCATAGCCTTAAGAAAAGAAATTGGATACCTGCTAAGCAAGGGGCATCTAAAAGAATTATTGGGGAGAAAAAAGCAAAGGACCCAGGATCCTGAAAGGATCCCTGAAAAGGCTCCAGCACCTCCGGCAGACGCTCAAGTAATTAACTTCATATCCGGAGGATCAGACATTTGTGGTACATCCTTTTCAGCGGCCAAAAGACATGCAAAAGAATCAAAAATGGATAATGGAGAAAGGCCTATTAGAACCTCAAGTGTCTCAGAAGGGAAGATGATAACATTTGATGAGGATGATCGCATTAACATTCAGGATCCTCACCATGATAGCTTAGTTATCACTCTCTTTATCTCTAATCATTTTGTCCGCAGGATCCTTATTGACGGAGGGAGCTCAGTGAACATTATCCAGCTTGATGTCTTGAAAAAGATGGGAATCCCAGAATCAGACATCACACCCAGATCCTCCGTGCTTGTAGGATTCAGTGGGGAAACGAAGAAAACTCTGGGGGACATCAAACTCCCAATCTACGTGGAAGGATTACATAATTACCAAAAATTTTGTGTTATTGACTGTTTATCTTGTTGCAACGTTATCCTTGGCAGGCCTTGGATACATGACATGAAAGCAGTTCCATCTACCTACCATCAATGTGTGAAGCTCCCTAGCCCATGGGGGATAATCAAGATCGACAGTGATCAGCAAGAGGCTAAGGATTGCTATACCTCATCCATGAAGCCAACCTCGAAGCCAAGGGAGCAATAGCAATTACAGTATCCTCCGAGGAATGTCTTGGAGGCAAGGGAACAAGATGTAGATGAAATCCTCTTGGATCCTAGTGATCCTGAATCAAAAATCTATATCGGATCAGGGATCCTTGGCAAGATGAAAGAAGACATGATATCCTTCCTCAAAAGAAGAAAATCTACCTTTGCTTGGAAACATGAAGATATGACAGGTATATCTAAGGATATTATTACTCACAAACTTGGCATTGACAGGTCTATCAAGCCAATCCATCAAAAAAGGAGGAAGTTTGCACCGGAAAGGAATGCCATTATCCAAGAAGAAGTAGAGAGACTACTTCGAGCAGGTATGATCAGAGAGGTAAAGTATCCAAAATGGTTAGCCAATGTGGTTGTTGTCCAAAAGAAAAACGGAAAGTGGAGGGTATGTGTCGATTTCACTGATTTGAATAAGGCATGTCCCAAGGATCCTTTCCCATTACCCCACATTGACTTCATGGTGGATGCAACAGCGGGGCATGAACTGTTAACTTTTATGGATGCATCATCTGGATTCCAACAAATCCAGATGGAACCATCTGACCAAGAGGATACAGCCTTTATGACCCCAACCGGTTTATATTGTTATATTGCCATGCCTTTTGGACTAAGAAATGCAGGTGCAACATATCAAAGGCTGGTAAATATGATGTTCAAAGATCAAATTGGAAAAACTATGGAGGTGTACATAGATGATATGGTGGTCAAGTCAAAGAAAGCTGAGGATCACCTAAGGGACTTGGAAGAAGCATTCGATATCCTTGATAATTATAACATGAAACTTAATCCTTCAAAATGCCATTTTGGTGTTAAGGCAGGAAAGTTCTTAGGATACATGGTAACCCAGAGGGGCATTGAAGCAAGCCCGGAACAAATCAAAGCATTAATAAATATCAAATCTCCTGCCAATGCCAAGGATGTTCAAAGACTAACAGGCAGGATAGCAGCTTTGAACAGGTTCATATCGAAATCCTCAGAAAAGTGCAAAGAATTCTACGATATCCTAAGGAAGAATAAGAAGTTCGAATGGACTGAGAAGCATGAAAATGCTTTACAAGCCCTAAAAGAGTATATGTCCTCAGCACCAGCATTAGCAAAACCGGAAAAAGGAGATGTGTTATCCTTATATCTGGCGGTATCCTCAACCGCTGTAAGTGCTGTCCTTGTTAAGGATCACGAAGGTACACAATATCCTATCTACTATGTAAGTAAAAGTCTACTTGATGCCGAATCCAGGTACTCACACCTCGAAAAACTTACTCTTGCATTAATCATGGCATCCACTAAGTTAAGGCATTATTTTGAAACCCATACTATTGTTGTTAAAACTAATTTTCCAATTAAGAATGTCCTCAGGAAACCGGATATGTCAGGGAGAATGGCTAAGTGGGCAGTGAAGCTTAGTGCCCATGATATAAGATACGAACCGAGAACAGCCATTAAATCTCAAGCACTAGCAGACTTTGTGGCTGATTTCAGTAGTGATCTACAAAAGGAAGCAGAATTGGAGGTCCAGCAGCTGGATGAGACCAAGGATCCTTGGATCCTGCACACTGACGGATCCTCAAATATCAAAGGCACAGGGCTAGGGATCCTACTAAAATCGCCACAGGGGGACATAATACCCCACTCCATAGCCTGTGAATTCCAAGCAACTAACAATGAGGCTGAATATGAAGCCTTAATTGCTGGCTTACAGATTGCTAAGGATATGGGGGTAAGATATCTCGAAGTATATGTAGATTCATTATTGATCACCAATCACTTTAATGGATCCTATGCTGTTAAAGGTGAAAAACTAACCAAATATTTAGAGATAGTCAAAGAATTGGCACTCTCTTTTGTTTCTTTTAGCTTAACACAGGTACCAAGGGAGGATAACACGGAAGCTGATGCATTGGCCAACCTAGGATCATCCTTGAAGATTCCAGAAGATATAAGTATCCCTATCATCCATATCCTGGCTCCTGCTATTGAAAATCAAGTAGCCATGGAAATAGAAGAGGATACTGCAATGATCCCTAGTGAAGAAGCCCAATCTTATTCAGGATCATGGATCTCACCAATCATGAGATACTTGCAACATGGGGAGATTCCAACGGGAGAAAATCCTAGAGCTTTCAGGATTAAGGTATCTCAATTTGCAATCTTAAATAATGTGCTATATAAACGATCCCTTGCAGGACCATATTTAAGATGTATTGAAGATCCTGAAATTGAAGAAGTGTTGAGAGACTTCCACGAAGGAGATTGTGGAAACCACACTGGGGGCAGGGCATTATTCTCAAGGATCCTTAGAACAGGATACTACTGGCCAACCATGAAAAGGGATGCTATAGAGTATGCAAAGAGGTGTGATCCTTGCCAAAGACATAGTAATATCCTTCACCAACCAGCTGAATTACTACACCCCATACCATCCTCTTGGCCATTCATGAGATGGGGAATGGATATAGTTGGCAAGCTCCCTAAAGCACCTGGTGGAAAAGTATTTATGCTTGCCATGACTGACTACTTCTCTAAATGGATAGAAGCTGAAGCCTTCGCTCAAGTCAGAGAAAAGGAAGTCATATCCTTCATTAAAAGAAACATTATAACTAGATTTGGCATTCCCTCTGAAATTGTATGTGATAATGGCTCCCAATTCATTGGAAGCAGAACCACTAACTTTTGTGACAGTTGGGGAATCAAGATGATCACATCAACACCAGTTCACCCACAAGCCAATGGTCAAGCAGAATCATCCAACAAGATCATCATCAACAATCTGAAGAAGAAGCTAGGATCCAAGAAAGGGAAATGGGCAGAAGAGTTACCTTATGTGCTATGGGCTGATAGGACAACTCCCAAGAATGCCACCGGTCAGACACCCTTCTCGTTAGTATTTGGGGCAGAAGCAGTGATCCCAACAGAGATGGTGATCCCAACTGCTAGAACAAGTGCTCGTGATCCTGAAGAAAATGCTACAATCCTGGCTCAGGATTTGGATACTATTGAGGAAAACAGGGATCTAGCCAGGATAAGGATGGCAAGCTACCAACAAAAGATGGCTGGTACCTACAACAAGAATGTCAGGATAAGGAAGTTCCAAGTCGGAGATATGGTGTTGAGAAAAGCATTTCAAAATACTATCAATCCTGCTGATGGGAAGCTAGCACCAAAATGGGAAGGCCCCTACTTGATTGAAGCTGAAGCAGGAAAGGGGGCATACAGGTTGCTAACCATGGAAGGAAACTTGTTACCAAGAGCCTGGAATGCTGTTCACTTAAAGAAATATTTCATGTGAACATGATCCTTCCTGCATGTGATCCTTACATTGAAGAATCCTTGAAGGATCCTGAAGATATCGGTGATCCTTACTCTGGTAATATGCTTATCCTAAAACTATTACATTTTCTTACTTTTTGCCTAAGGATAAGGATCATGTATCCTTCATCCTCTACTCACAAACCATTTGAGTTATGATAGTTCAGGTATCTTCAGCAAATCGTCAAAGATCTCCAAAAGCACCACAAATCCTTGGGTACAACCCCAGTTATCCTTGGGACTATCCCCAGTTTCCGCCAGCAGCGCACGATGATCCTGATATAGTTCATGTCTTTGGGATCAGTACCCATTTTCGGGGCTGGCGACCTCATCGTACTGGCTATACTTGGGATCCTACGTATAATGGTGGACGCACCATACATCCGTTCCTAAGGTTTCTAACGTTTTCACGTTAGCTAAGGTTTTGACATTTTCATGTCACTAAGTTTGGATAGTTGCCAGAAAGGGCCATACTCCAGTTTACATACGATCCTTTGGGCTTGTCCCCAGTTATCCTTTGGGCTTGTCCCCAGTGATCCTCCGGGATCATCCCCAGTTATCCTTTGGGCTTGTCCCCAGTGATCCTCCGGGATCATCCCCAGTTATCTTTTTGGGCTTGTCCCCAGTGATCCTCTGGGATCATTCTCAGTTATACTTTGGGCATGACCCCAGTTACTAATTTATCTTTTACATTGGCTTAGTCCCAAGTTATATCTCACTTTTCAGGTTTTTGAAGTCTAAACATATAAGGGTCCTTAATCCTTATTAATTATCAAAGTCTTATCTATGATTGTCTTGATTGAAGGTTAGGATCCTAACGTGGATCCTCAGGTATGATCCTTGACTAATTTTGATTATACTCTTTATCCTAACCAACCCTTATACTTTGACAACCGAACCAATGATCCTTGAACTAAAACACTTTGAGAATTTTCAATATGAGGATATTTGATCCAGGATCATATCCTAAGTTTATTAAACACTTTGTCAACTCTTGTTATTTTAACAAATATAGCAATTGAGAAATAAGAGGATTATTGAGGGATAACAACACAAGATAAGCCGGAAAGATTAAAGTTATATTATTAATCAAAAGGATCGTCAACCCTTTCAAAAAGTTGTCAAAATTGCCAACCCACATTTCTACCAGCAAAACGTGGCCCGTCCACATGGGTTGGCAAAGGGTGTCCATTGTCTATGCGGTCTTAGCATTTTTGCAGGAAAGTAAAAGCGGCAGGATCACAAAGGCTTCATCCCCCAAACAGAGGATCCCTCCACCTTTTGTAATCCTACCTATTGTCTAAAAGGATCCAGGATCCTTAACCCTAAGAAACTATTGTTTAAGTTACAGACCATAAATTGTTCCAAATACCACAACCACAACCACTAACAAACCTAAAAAATTGGGCTCCGGCCTAGTCAACAATATCCATCATCGCCCAATCAAGCAGCCTACTCCTTCGCTGCTCCATCTCCACCAGCTTCTCCATCCTGATCCTTATCAGCATCACCTCCCTCCAGCCTTGGGATATCCTCAGCATCCTCCTCGTCATCCAAGTCCGCCAGCCTTGCCTTCCAACCTTCAACGTCCCATGAGCTTTTGTCAAAGGTGGGATCCTGAGCCTCCTCAGCCATCTGAAGTTGTATCTTGTACATGGCAATCGCCGCCGAGACCTTGGCATCTTGGGTGATCTCCTGCTTCTCGTTATCCATATCAGTCAGCCTCTGAGCAGCTTCATCCTTGGTGGCCTGGAGTTCCTTCTCAAGATCCGCTATCTTGAGATCCTTTAACACACCCATTTGCTGAAGATCGGCAATCTGGCTCTCCTGGTCCTCAACATTGCCAAGATAAGTTTCAATCTCAGCAAGTTTCTGCAACAGGAGAAGAAAAAGATAAGCATAGGATCAGATGATCCTCAAGAAAAGCAGGATATGCTAGGCGTATAACCTACAGGGGCAGTGATCCTTACCTCATTCACATAGTCAAGGAATTGCTGACGGAGGAGGGGAAATCCTTGTAGATCTTCAGTAGTCTTCCTCTTCTTCCCCTTGCCCCGGATAGACGCTTTGGGAGCTGAGACTGAAGGACTGGCAGCAGGAGCCTTCTTCTTTGAAGACGTGACATTGGCAAGATCACTGATCCCAAATTTGGAAGCAGATTTAACAGACCTGGCAGATTTTCCAGCACCTACACAATTCAAAAACAAGATAAGTCCCCATGTTAAATTAAATACTTTTACATAAAACTTATTTTCTGTAAGGATACTTACTTGACATTGTGGCAGATGCAGAGGATATCTCTTGAGAATCTTGGATAGTGATTTGGAAGCTTCTAACTTCAGGATCAAGCTTTTTAAAAGCTAACACTCTTTCTCTGGCAGCAGGGGTCAACTTTAAGTGAGCAACGGAGATAGCTGCATAAAAAAGACAAAAGAAAAAAGACATCAGTGATCCTCATCATATGAGAACAGGACTGATAGTGATCCTTCGAGGATCCTCTACCCTACCATGAGTGGCCCATTCCTTGGGCAGATCCTTCCCATCCGGGATGGAATCCCTCTTAACAAAGAAAAACCGACGTTTCCAGTTTGTATCATTCTTGGTAACTTTGAAGATAGGGTGATCCTCCCCAGCTTTCCGTTTCAGCAGATACCGATGTGATCCAAACGTAGTAAGATCATAGAGCTCGGCCAACTCCGCCATCCCCAAATCAATCCCTTCCTGCTCGATGATCCTTTCGAAGGTATACAGAACCCTCCAGATCATCGGCATAGCTTGGATATAAGAGATGCCGGTTAAGGAAAAGAAGGATTGGGTGAAGGATGGAAAAGGATATGAATACCCTATGGAGAATGGAGTAGCAGGAAAAGCCACCCAGACATCTGAGACAAAGTCGCTCAAAGCAGTAGGATCAAAGGATTTAAAAACAACATTCGCCGGGAAGCAATGGCGAATTTTGTCTATGAGGACATCAGTAAAGCAGCACCTCTCCGAAGGAGAATCCTTGACAATCCCCTGGCTTTTTAAAGGACTGTCCTTCTTGGAATCCTTGTGTGGGGAGTTCCGGAGCAACATGATTGTGATCGAGCAAAAAGCAAAAAACAGAGCAAGGAGGAAAAGAGAGAAGAAGAAAGAGAAGAGGAGAATACCTGATCAAGTCTTCGGGAGTGATTATAAAGGGGAGATACCTCGAATTTAAATACAGGATGATCCTAACCCTATCTTCTATTTATAATCATGATTTGCAGGATTGTCACATCTCTGACGTAATGATCATAACGGCTAATCCGAGCATAACGGCTAGTTTCTTGGAGTCGCCCGTTAGAGATAAGATCGAAACAAAATATAACTCGTCTATTTACAATTAACTCCTTATATTTTGGGGGCAATTGTTAGGGCTGGATTTTTACTATAAGTGATCCTTATACGTGATCCTAACCAGTGATCCTTGTTTCTTTGGCAGGCAGTGATCCTCAGCCGGACTTCAGGATCAGGATCATGGGACGTTATGGTGATCCTTATACTAACGGTCACCTTCGCTTACCATAATATTGTTTTGCAGGAACATCTAGCAGGATATGCTCTAGACATCATGATCCAGGAACGCGTCTTCACAAATATGGCAAGAGCTTAATCGAAGAAAGACGTTGCACAGGATATGGAAACTAGGCTTGATTTATGGGCAGCAATTTAGGCTAGATTGTCTTTATTTCTAAAGGGGTAATGAGCTGATATCTAGTCATTTTACCTAAAATAGGTCACCTACACATGTATAAGTACCACTCTTCTTCATTCGGAAGAACACACACGACATACGACACAACTCTCAAACACTTAGACACTCAGTGATCCTTGTACTCAGCTCATTACTATCCGAAGTTGTAACTACATTTTTATTATATTGAAGTTGGTGATCGGTAGTTGCCATCACCCGAGGTTTTTTATGCCGGAGATCATACATTGATCAAGGGCTTTTTCCTCGTATAAATCATTGTGTCTTTGTATCTTTATCACAGAAGTGATCCTTTACTTTCATAGTTAACCAAGCATCATACCCCGTTTACATAAAGTTTGGTTACATTATCCTTGTGTGATTTTTGACCAAAACAAACCTGAGTGCCCGGGTTCTTACCTCATCTAGGTTCCTGCATGGTGTTATAACAAGATCATCATAGAACAATGAATCCCTAAGCAATCCCATTTTGAAGGCCTCAACAGCCGTGGCTATATCCAGGTTGGGAATGTCTAAGGATTCTTTACTAAATTTGGTAATGTAATCCCTTAATGATTCATTATGACCCTGGATTATCCTATATAGATCACTAGTTAATCGTTCAAATTTTCTACTACAAGAAAACTGATTATTAAATAGGTTAACTAGATTAGCAAATGAGGTAATAGAGTAGGGGGAAGACTTAGCAGCCATTTAAGAGCTGATCCAGTAAGAGTGGATCCGAATCCCTTGCACAGGCATGCTTCCTTTAACCTTTCTGGGATTGGATTGATTTCCATCCTCTCCCTGTATTGTGCTATGTGTTCTTCAGGATCCGTCGAACCATCATACAGCTTCATGGTTGGCACATGGAACCTTTTGGGTATCTCAGCATCACAGATCGGTGGTGCAAAACGAGATATCTTATGGCTTCCATCTGCAATCTCTGGGATAGGTTTGACCACTCCCGGAACACTTGATATCATATCCTTCAACTTTTGCAACTCTCTGGCCATGGCATGGTTGATAACTCTATCCTGCATGAATCCATGGTTAGTGGTAAGAGAATTCTTAAGAGTGTTACCTCCCACCGGGTTCAAATTAGGAACACCGGATGTGAACCCATATTGTTGAGACTCCGGAATGATCGAAGGACCAGTAGAAGCAATGGTCTGCATCGGAATAAAATCTCCCTGATGAACATCTGAACTTCCTGTTTGCAAACTTCTTAAGGATCCTAGCATCTGGAAGGATCCTTGAAACTGGGATGACCCTGGAACGAAGGAGGATCCTTGAACCTGGGATGATCCTGGAACGAAGGAGGATCCTTGAACCTGGGATGATCCTGGAACAAAGGAGGATCCTTGAACCTGGGATGATCCTGGAACAAAGGAGGATCCTTGAAACTGGGATGATCCTGGAACGAAGGAGGATCCTTGAACCTGGGATGATCCTGGAACGAAGGAGGATCCTTGAACCTGGGATGATCCTGGAAACGGCCAGAACCCCTGAATCTGCTGCGCTCCTGAGTATCCTCCCGAACTCGTGAAGGATCCCATATGCTGAGGATAAGATCCTGTTGGCTGGAAATATGAGCCTGATGCCTGAGTCACTGTTGTTGATCCGTAGTGCACTCCTTTTGGTCCACCCACATGTTGAACATCTGGAACCACTGATGGCTGAGAAGTAATCACCGGAGTATCAAAATTCAAGGATCTGGGCACCAATGGGGAATGATCCTCTGCCGTTTTCTTTTGTTTCTTGAGATCTCCGATTTCTTTGATAATCCTTTCATTGGTCTTATCCTGTTGCTGTATATGATCCTTCATCTGCAAAATCAAAGTAAACATGTCACTAGTAGTAGGAGTGTAAGAAGCAGAAGAAGTTGGAAGTTTGGAGAAAATGGGAGTTGGTTTCTTCTCAGCATTTTTCTGAGATCCAGCAGGTGGTGGAGGCAAAGGTGGAATGCCCTGAGATGAGTTGACCGCAGACATTGCAGTAGAGGTATTCTTCAATGATGAAGCCATGTACTTGTATGCAATGAACCGGAATGATCACCAACAGAAAAACTTCTTAGGAATGAAGCACCAATTGCCCCACGGTGGGCGCCAAACTGTTTTGGTCAAAAATCTGATTAGGATAATGCAACCAAACTTTTAGTTATGGGGTATGATGCTTGAAATGAGGAACAATGATAAGGATCACTTCAATGTAAATTGCACAAGTGACACAAGGATTTATACGAGGAAAAAGCCCTTGATCAATGAATGATCTCCGGCATAAAAAACCTCGGGTGATGGAAACTACCGATCACCAGGCTCCAATTAGTCAATAAATGTTTACAACTTCGGATAGTAACGAGCTAGGTACAAGGATCACTATGGTGAAATGTGTAAAAGTGTGTGAAAATTGTTAAGTGTTTGCCGAATGCTTCAAGAGTGCAGTTGTACGAGAGTGTGTAGTTGAAAATAGCTAAGTGTTCTAATTACTAGCTCGTTACCCCTTTAAAAATAGAAGTTAACTATGCTAACAAACTATCCGACTTTTGTGCCATGCTCCCACGTTCTCCACAACGTCCATTTCTGGTCAAATACGTCTGAAATACCCGTGGAATATTCCATAGTAACGTTGCCAAGACCAGTTCAAGCTTGTTACTCCTGCAAAACAATACGAAATTTAAACAAATAATCATTAGTATGAGGATCCTTAAGGTGATCCATGATCCTGATCCTGAAGCACTTCTGAGGATCACTATCTGTCACAGAAGCAAGGATCATTAGTAGGATAACAAGTAAGGATCACGGGTTATTAGAAAATCTTCCCCTAACACTACTCTTACGCATAAGGACAAGCCTTTTGTGTGGGGAAACGCACAAGAGACTGCCTTTCAAACCCTCAAGCATATGTTGTGCAATGCACCGATTCTTACGCTGCCCGACGGAAGCGACAACTTCATTGTCTACTGTAATGCTTCTAACCTTGGTCTCGGCTGTGTCCTCATGCAGCGAGACAAGGTTATAGCCTACGCATCTCGTCAGTTCAAGATCCACGAGAAGAACTATACAACCCATGACCTCGAGCTAGGCGCGGTTGTCTTTGCATTGAAGATTTGGCGACACTACCTGTATGGCACTAAGTGTACGATCTACACCGATCACAGGAGTTTACAACACATCTTTAATCAGAGAGAGCTTAATATGCGTCAACGGCGATGGGTAGAACTTCTCAATGATTACGACTGTGAGATTCGTTATCACCCAGGCAAGGCGAATGTGGTTGCTGACGCGCTCAGCAGAAAGAGTTACGTGCTCAGTACTCGAAACATCCAAGCCCAGCACAACCTCGAAACCCTCATCCGCGAAGCTCAACAGCAGAAAGAGTTACGTGCTCAGTCCCCAAAATGGTTTTTTTTATTGTATAGTATAGATTATTATTATTATTATTATTATTATTATTATTATTATTATTATTATTATTATTATTATTATTATTATTATTATTTGTGTGTTGTTTATACTAACCCCTTGCTAGAAGGAACCAACCAACTGGGGTAGCCCAGTTGGCCACCGACACCCAACTCTTTCCAGAGGTACTGGGTTCGAGTCTTGGGAGTGGCATATGTCGCCCAGGGTAAGAACTCGGCATGGGGAAGTCACCGCGGAGCTAGCTTGGTCGGGTAGTGGCTCCCGGAGTGAGATCACTCCGGCGGTTGGGAGGACCGTGCACTATCCCCCCTACTAGAAGGGAACCGATTTTTTGTTAATGAGTGTTTTGGAGCAGCGTTTCATGTAAAACAAATGGTTTGCCCCGAAAGAGTTCGTTGTGGTGTAAATCTTGATGATTTTTTGTATTAATATATGACATTATATTTTGTTCAATACGTTTAATACACGGGTTTTTTTAAAGATAGATCGTTTTTATTATTTATTATATAAATTTACATTTATACAACCCGTGTAATACACGGGGTTTTAACCTAGTAAAAAAATATATGAAAATTTGAAAAGTCTACTGATTGAGTTGTTACATATAAAAAATGAAAAAATAATAGACATTTAAATAAAAAATATAAAAGGAGTAGAATATACTATTGATGGCTAAATAATAAAAACTTGCTAGAGTTTTTTTTTTTTTTTTCTTTTTTTAAGTATGTGAATCATACTAGGGTTAAGTAATAACTCAAAAGTCAATTGTGAGAGTTCATGTTTTCTTTAGAAAAAACAGAGGAAGAAGTTAGTGGGCCGTTTTACATATGTTGTGAATTGGTTTTTAAATTGGGCCAACGTTAAACAAGTGTTTAATTGGGTTGTTTTTCAAGTGTGATATTGGGCCGCAAGTTATATAATTTGCACCGTGATTTTTGGATTGTGTTTCGAGTTGAAGCATTTTTGAACGGTTTCAAGTTTGACTATTTGGGTTCAATAGACAAAATTTTAAAATGAGGAGTTATTCAAAAGAAAGGCAGATGTTTAAAAATCAATTTGATAATAAAGATGCACCAATTTTAGTGATGACGGAACGGTACCATGAGTTAGTATATGATGGACAACTATGGTATCGAGATTTCAGATACTGAGAAGATATTAAAGTTTGCAGATTTGTTACCCTCAGAATGGGATGATTTTGTGTTCATATTGAAGAAATATTCTGATTTGTCTGAAATTAGTGTATATGATTTTCTTACAAGCGTAAAGAAACATGAACCGATAGCAAAATGGAGGAAGAGAATGGAGTATGAAAAGAGGATGGTGCAAAACAGTGCAGTCAAAGAATCGAGCATATATACAAATGTGGCTTCATGTTTTGAACCAGTGTGCTTAAAATGTGATACAATCAGAGTTGAAAATGTCAAACTTTTGAGAGATGTGGAAAGTTTGACATTAGAAAACAAGAATTTTTAGAAGTTAGAAAATGGTATGAAAATTCAAATAAAGCAACTTGAACAAGATGCTGAGATTGCTAAAAATAAAATTGAAGATTTAGAAAATAAATTGAAAGGTTTTGTTGCTTCGTCCTTAATGCTAGATAATACAGTTCCAAAACCGATCAATAAAAATGACTAAACTTGGGAGGACGAATATGAATTTTGTAACCGTGGGAATGGGTATAAACCGTCAGGAAAGGGCAAATAAAAAACGGTTGTACCTGATAACACGAAAAACAAAACTCTCTCAGTTGAAATTCCAATAAGTGATGATGTCACAAATCATGACGAAGTCATAATTGAAGATTGTGATGATGAATCTGATGATGAAAATGGTAAAAATAAAATATTTTTGAAATTAAAAGAAAAATTTAAACAAACAATTCCACAATTTGCTGAAAAAGGTGAATGTTCAACTTCTAAGCAATTTGAGAAACAAAAACAAAATAAAAATTAAAAAAATTTTCAAAATCAAAATAAAAGATCATTAGTTCAATCATCCATCATTGTAAAAAAACAAAAATTCAAAAAAATATGAAAATCAAAACTCACAAAAATTCGATCCGGAATGACCGGGTCGGGTCATTCCTCCACAAATATCAAAAACCAAGGTTATTAATTTGAACTTGATAGATAATTTCGGTAATCAAGGTCATTAAGTTGGACTTGATTATCTGTGAGGGTTATTGATGCTGATCATGTTTAAAATTTAAAAATGATATTAGATGTTTGATTTGGAAAAATCTCACAAGTGGAATTTAGAATGTTTATTTGAAAGTTAGTGAGATTTGACAAGAAGCTAAAAGTTATGGGGAGCATAACGGAAAGCTGACTGATAGGGGGAGTTGGATATCACGTTGAACAGAGAAAAGAAACCTCAAGCTAAAAAGAAGATTGTGGAGCTGGATTGTCAAATGAAGATTGCTAAAGCAAGGGGTGGATCATAAAGGGGAGTCTGTCGAAAAATGAATGTTAAAGTTATTAAAGACTCTGTAAAGATTGAAGATTGACTATGACAAAGATTGACTGCGGCAATATCCAAGAGGGAGTCTATAAGTGCATTATGTCTATTACCTCCGTCAATGTATCGAGTCATAGTTAAATGTATAGGACTACGTGTCAGAAGAGTCGAGTTTGTAAGGTTTAGACCCTTTCGCACGAAAGCACCTTTCGTGCGATTGGATCCAGTCGTTCTAAAGTCTTTTGCACGACAGAAGCCCCTCGTCCCTAGTGTGTTCGTGCGATAGGCACCTGTTGGCTCATGTTAATCCTTCCTTGAGAACAGATGATACAAAGCCAAAACAGTTCCGCAACAACTGATCCAGAATAAAAAGTGCTTTGGATTCCTTCTTCCCCCAATGACAAAGGCATTCTAACAATTGCTGCTTCAAAGGTCTACTCAATGCTAAGTTCTGCTAATTTACAAAGTACTGCTGAAGATAAACCGCTGAAGAAGTCAAAGGTCTGATCACCCTTTGAAGAAAGTCTGCTAAAGCTTCATCAGAGGTTGAGCTCATCAGAGGATAGAACCAACAGAGTCTTGTAATCAGTGTTTGTAATATGTAACAGTGTTTAGCCTTAGCATTGTTTAGAGGTTGTTAGTATTGTTAGAGTCATTGTATAGGTGATGTCAGCAAAGATACCACAGTGGTTAGGATTGTACTATAAATAGACAGTGCCTGTACTGTTCTATTAGATCACTTAATCACTTGCATTTTGTACGAACAATCACTATGATCTCAGGCTAAGAGGGAGTTGTAATTCACGCATACGTGAATCGTTTGTGTATTCAATCATTCAACAAAAAGTATTCATGATAAAAACATATCTTCCATTGTTTGTGTTATAAAGTTTTCTTCGCTGAATATTATTCATCTTATTATCTTCTTCCATTGTTCTTATTAATACAAACACAAACAATTCAAACTCAGATCCTAACAGCACCAGCCTATAAATAGTGGGACTTGGTTCTCTCATGAAGAACTTTTGGGTCTCTTGTAGCAAAGCTCTGCTAGTTTGGTTTTGTGGAGTTGTAACATCAAATATTCAATAGAAACCAGTTTAATTAGAGAATTCTTGTGTTTGTCATCATCATACATGGATTCCGCACATGATATGATGAATATTTGATCGGCCGGAGCATTCGAAGAACCGAAACGGTCCTATCAGGGTGGTCACAAAGATAATCTCATTCCTGTGACGAGTCTTAACGGTGTTCTATTTTGCAGACCGAAGCTTAGCTTGCCATCGTGGGAGATAACCTAGATTGATTAGGAATATCAATAGTCCAGGTACATGTTTCTTCATAAAGTATTTCAAAAAATGATATCCATTTATTAACATAGAAAGTATGTTTTTTTTTTAAGATAAACTCGTCCCGAATTGACCAACTAAATCCAATTCTGCCCAATTTTGTTCATGTTTGATCGATTCCAAGTAATTAGACGGAGTTGAAGAAATTGTCACGACACTATATTTTGTAACGATTACTTGGCAAGTCCTGAGTCCTGGTTTTACAACATTGTATCTAAGTTAAAAGTTTAAGGCACAAAGTGTAACAACCAACAAAGTAGATTTTAAACTCTAAAGCACGTCTTCACCATCACGTCAACGAGAATCCAATCCACAGCCGCACGCGGCGAATCCACGGTTAAGAAATAGAAAACGCACCACCCTACCTACGCGCCACCGAGAAATTGCCTAAACATTACGCACAAATCGCACCTTTCTTCTCTCTGCAATATACATACATAAGAGTGAATATAAGAGAGAAATACAATTTCAAGACCAATTCAAATTTGGGAAATTGACCTATAATAATCCCTAGTAGACGTCATTGGCCATTGACAGTCCCATTCTTGAATGTTCTCTCTGCCAGTCCAACCTTTCACCTATTTCTCCTCCATCGGTCCCCCATTACAAAAAAACTTAAAGGAGTTAAGTTTTTTTTATGAATTACAAATACATGTTTTAGGGCTTTTGATCAGAACGACAATACGAGTCCATTGATATAAAACTTACCTCGAAACGGTGCTATAAACGACTTGATTTTTGTTAATTGAAAGTTTAAACACCCGAATTGAACACCGTTTTCGTCGTTTGGAGCACCGTTTATAATAGAAAGAGTTAATTACACAGATGAACCTTGTGGTTTATAGCTAGTTTCGCCTTTAGGTACTAACTTATTTTTTTAACAGGTTCAGATTTAATGGTTTCAATCTTGTCACACTTTTGTGTACTAAGACCAAACTTATTTAATTTTATGTTAAATCTCAGTAAAATGGCTAAAATACCATTCCATTTTAAAAGGAGCATTTATGTGATTACTCTATTTTTAGTTCCAAAGACCATTGATGTGTACTCACGAAATACACCCCTATGCATTCCAATCTTTGCATTTAGTTTTTCCCTTATGTTATTTCAATAGAATAGATCTTTACTTTTATTTTATTGAATGTTTATTGTTTTAGTCACATGGATTTACTTAGTGCGTAGGTTGAGGATTGCGAGGGAAAATGAAAGGGTACTTTACTCATTTTACTGAAATTTAAGATAAAAATTAATTAAGTTTGGTCTTAGTACTCAAAGGTGTGACAAAATTGAAATCATAAAACCTGAACATGTTAAAAAAATAAGTTAGTATCTAAAGATGAAACTAACTATAAACCACATGGTCCATCTGTGTAATTAACTCTAATAGAAAGTATGTTTTATTTTTATAAGCTAAACTCGTCCCGAATTGATAGACTAAATCCGATCCTGATCGAGATTGACCGTATTCAGTCCATTTCAAGTAATTAAACGAAGTTTCTCCACGACACCGTATTTTGTAAGTTTACGCGGCCAGAGCTAGACCTAAGTTAGATTATAAAAGTTAAAAGGCACAGGTAACATAGTTTATTAAACTCTAAAGCACGTCTTCATCATCTCGTCAACGAGAATCCGATCCTCGGCCGCACGCGGTTAAGAAATAGAAAACGCACCACCGAGAAATTGCCTAAACATTACGCACAAATCGAACCTTACTTCTCTCTCTCTCTCTCTCTCTCTGCAATATACATACATACATACATACGAGTGAAGATATTAGAGAAATTCAATTTCAAGATCAATTCTATTCTAATTCAATGGAGGTGGAGGCCAATTCGCAAACTCAGATTGTTTCCAGCGATCGGAGACCCGATGCTCTTGGTGATTTCAATCTTCTTTCGGATGAAATCGTTTGTTCGATACTCAATTTGCTCTCACCTCGTGATGTCGCTTGTCTTGCTTGTGCTAGCAGGTTCTCAACTTCCACTCTTCAAATATGTTTCTTTCTTTCTGTACAAGTTTTAGTAAATCCATTAGAATATTTTTACACAGATCAGCAACTTAGAATTCTAGGTTCAAATTCAGAACATGTGTTGTTGGTATACTGCCTTGGGCCCCTAATTTTTTAGGTAGTGAGACAGAATGGACCAATAGGTCTTGGTTCGATTCCCAATAGGTCCATGGCTTGATAGCCTAGTAACATCTTGGGGTGGGATAAGACTTTAGGACCAACATGTATTAGTTCGATTTCCACAAGGGGGGTTTCCCATATTTATTGCTGAATTGGTGTATAGGCATTATGCCTAGTGGAGATGGATATGATCGGGTGGTTCTGCTGCCGTTCAAAAAAAAAAAAAAAAAAAGAGACAGAATGGAATGGATTTGGTCAATTGGAATGTTGATTCTATTTCTTATTTTGCTGGTTTCAAAAAAAAAAAAAAAAGAATCGGAATTGAACAACATAAGGAAATGAATCGACATTCCAATTCCGTTACATACTGAAGCTACTTGACAATGAGAGTAAAGAAGCTGTATACTTGCAAGGGTTTATCTTTTCACTAAAAACGTGTCTCATAGGATCCTAAGCAAAAAATAAGTTTTCTACGAAAAGGGCTCCGATTTTAGAATTTGCTTTAAGCCCCCAAAAGCTTTGAGTGTCCCCTTAATTTGGTTTATGGTGTGCAGTGTGATGTATATCCTATGCAATGAAGAACCTTTGTGGATGAACTTATGCCTGAGTAAAGAAAATCGCAATCTTCAATACAAAGGATCCTGGAAGAGGACAACATTGCATCGGTACATTTCATATTTTTGTACTTTTTTGTGCTTCCTTTTGGTTCAGATTCTATGTAGGTTTTTAGAGGTATAATGTTTTTTTTTTTTTTTTTTCCTCATGTGGCTATAGACTGCAAGTTCTGAATAAATATGATGATTCCTGCAAGAAACCTCTACACTTTGATGGTAATCTTCATAGTTTTTAATTCTACAGTTTAGATTTGCTATTTGCACTAAAGGGTGTATGACTTTAATCTACAGGATTCAACTCGTTATTTCTGTACAAACGATTTTATCGTTGCTATACGCGGTTGGATGGATTTGCTTTCGATCAAGGAAATGTGGAAAGAAAAACAGACCTTTCACCAGACGAGTTTCTTCAGCAGTATGATGGACAGAAACCTGTATGTCATTTTTTATATAAAATTTGTAGCTTACATTTTAATTTTTACATGTTTATTTTATTATTATTATTATTATTATTATTATTATTATTATTATTTTTTTTTTTTTTTTGTAACTTGTTGAATGCTTTGTGCAGGTTTTAGTTCCCGGTTTAGCTGAAACTTGGATGGCGAGGAAGACATGGACTCCAGAACAATTATTAATCAAATATGGTGATACATCTTTCAGAATCTCTCAAAGGAGTGCAAATAAAGTATCCATGAAGCTTAAAGACTACGTCTCTTATATGCAAGAACAACATGATGAGGATCCTCTCTACATTTTCGAGGATAAGGTTCGGTTATAACTTATATCCATTTCCCACTTTCTCCAAATAGTTTATAAGCAATAAAATTAATATTTAATACCCGACAATTGCAGTTTGGGGAAGTTGCACCAGATTTATTGAAAGATTACAGTGTACCTCATCTATTCCCAGATGACTATTTTGATGTGTTAGATAACGATCAAAGACCCCCTTTTAGATGGCTCATCATTGGGCCTGAGAGATCAGGTGCATCTTGGCATGTTGATCCCGCTCTTACCAGTGCATGGAACACACTTTTATGTGGCCGTAAACGGTAAGTGATTTATACTTTTGTAAAAAAATTTGACACGTGAAGTATATTCTATGATATTTATTTTACTGTTGTATGAATAGGTGGGCCCTGTATCCTCCTGGAAGAGTCCCTTTGGGTGTGACGGTACATGTGAACGATGAAGATGGTGACGTTGACATTGAAACTCCATCTTCATTGCAGGTAATAAACATTGCGTACAAATGCTTATATCAGTTAGAGTTAATTCCGTCCCTGTGGTTTGTCCAATTATGCCAGTTCAGGCCAAATTTCAATTTTTTACCGTTTTCGTCCTTGACATTATCGAAGCATGCTAGTTCCGTCCAAAAAACTAAACGTATGTTAAAACCTGCCGTTTAGTGAAGGGTAAAAACGTCATTTTCCTTTTTTTATTATCACTTTTTCTTAAAACCTGTTACAATCCCACCCCTTTTAATAAATAACAGGTTTTAACAGACGTTAGTTTTTTGGACGGAACTGGCATGATTCAAGAATGTCAAGGACGGAAATGGTACAAATTAGAAATTTGGCCCGTACTGGCATAATTGGACAAACCACGGGGACGGAAATGGCAGTGAACTGTATCAATTAAGTTACAAGTTGTTGATTTTTTTTTTTTATGCTCTAGTGGTGGTTGGATTTCTACCCACTTCTTGCTGATGAAGATAAGCCGATAGAATGTACACAGCTACCTGGTGAGACTATTTACGTTCCAACGGGATGGTGGCATTGTGTTCTCAACCTAGAGACAACTATTGCCGTAACTCAGAATTACGTAAATTCAAAGAATTTTGAATTTGTGTGTTTGGATTTGGCTCCTGGGTATCAACATAAAGGAGTTTGTCGTGCTGGTTTGCTTGCTCTCGAAGAAAACGCAAAAGTATCTATGGAAGAAGACAATTTGATCTCCTCAGAATTGACTAGAAAGAAGAAGAAAGTCAAAATTGATGAACACATGGATGATTTAAGCTTTGATAGAAATGGGTCTGATTTAGAGTTTTCTTATGACATAAATTTTCTGAAAATGTTTTTGGATAAAAATAGAGACCATTATACCTCATTGTGGAGCACAAGTAATTGCATTGGACAGAGAGAATTGAGAGATTGGTTATGGAAGCTTTGGATTGGGAAACCTGGATTGCGAGACCTAATTTGGAAGGTAGTTATTTTTTACTTTTTGTTATTGCATTTTTTAAAAAATATATTTTATTCTGTTTTTTACATGTTACGGTGAAATTTCAGGGAGCTTGTATTGCATTGAATACCAATAAATGGTATAAGTGCATGGAAGGATTATGTTCCTTCCATAACATCTCTTTGCCTGCAGATGAGGAAAAGTTTCCGGTCGGTACGGGTAGCAATCCTGTAAGTGATTATAATTTTTGATGTTATGTGCTACGGTTTAAAGGGTATTTTAACATAATAGAATTCACACTTCCAACAGGTTTATCTTGTCGGTGACAATGTGGTCAAAATCTTTGTGGAGGACGGTTTGCAAGCTTGTCTCCATGCATTAGGCACAGAGGTATGTTTAAGTTTAATAATGTGAATAAATTATTATAATGAAGTGAACAAATTTCATGGAATATGGTTTGCATCCCTACAGCTTGAGTTCTACGGTATAATGCAAACGTCAGAATCTAGTTTGAAAAACCACGTTCCTAATGTTTTAGCAAGTGGGATTGTTTTCTTTGAAAACGGATCATATAAAATAATGCCCTGGGATGGTAAAGGTGTACCTGATGTAATCACAAAACATAGTACAATTGATGATGTTTTTCCCGACACTGAGTACCCGTTTGGCATCTGGAGCAAAAAGTTATTCGAGTATAAAAAAGCTGGTATGCCACTAGAGGAACTGGTTAGTTTGGGTGGACACTCAAACATTTGGCCCTACATTATCACAAAACGATGCAAAGGAAAAATATTTGCTGAGCTGTAAGTTACCCCGATTCTTTTTCCTGTTTGAACCACGAACTTCAATGGATGTCGCAAAATGGGTCGGTTTTTTATACCCATTGACCCGAAACACTTTTGCTCCAAAGAACTAAATATTTTTTACGTACAATACTTTTGTCAAATATGTCTACATAAATTTGACAATTTGACGAGTTTCCTTTTTCGTTTGTTTGTTTGTTTTTTTTTTTTTTTTTTAATTTTTTTTTTGACATGTTTGAGATAAAATGTAATTGAACCGACCCATAAATAAGTATATTGGTAGAAACAGCCACATCTAAAATTCAGGACTAATTATTAAGTTAATGAACTTGCAGAAGAGACGTGCTACCAGAGGAGGAAGTTTCCGATTTAGCTTCCTTTTTAGGGAAGCAGCTACATCACCTCCATGTTTTACCTGTTACTCCGTTAAACGATTTGTCATATCGTCATTTTGAGAAGAAACTGGAGATGGGCCATGACAATGGTACTATAGATAATTCAATCCAAAATATCAATCTCCCTGCAGCATCAAAAGTTTTTTTTACAATACTAAATAGGAAAAAGAAGGATGTATCCAGTCGCTTGACTAAATGGTAAGTTAGCTTCATGCACAAACTTTATTTATTTAAATAATAGTCTGTAATCATCAGTTTTACTGATTAATCTATTGATATTTTCTTTAAAGTAAAGAATTAATGAATATTTAAATATCGGCTTCATTTTCGTAGGGGTCATCCGATTCCAAGCACATTGATTGAAAAAGTAAATGAGTATCTCCCGAAGGACTTTGTAGAGTTACATAATATGTTTAAGGTTAGTTAATATTGTAAATACAAAGTGATGGTAATTAAAATAACTTTTCTTTTTATAAAATGATACCTTACTGCAAAATTTATGAATTCTTCGGCTTTGTGGTTTAGAATGAGGATGGACAGTTCGTGGTGCACAATTGTTGCTCATGGGTACACACAGATATAATGGATGACAATATTCACTTGGAGCAAGTGAAAGAATCATGGCGTCCTAGCTATATTTATGATTTCAGCAACATGTCTCTCGGTAAGAAAATAGGATTGACACGTAGGGGTTGTTTGTTTACCTCTTAATGAAGCTCTTAATGGTTCGGACCTCTTACTGGTTCAGCATTTAATGGTTCAGACTGTTTGTTTCGCGAGCAGATGTCTGAATGGTTCAGACATTTGCCTCTGAATGGTTAAGATTTATACAGAGTCTGAATGGTTAAGACCTCTAATCTGAATGGGTCAGACATTTGCCTCTGAACGGTTAAGCATTATACAGACTCTTAATGGTTCAGACCTCTTACTGGTTCAGCACTTAATGGTTAAGACCTTTTATTGGTTCAGCACTTAACCATTCAGATGTTGCCAAACAACCCCTTAGAAAAACAAAGAACAATGGTTTTAAATTTATTTTCTGCATCCTAAAATCGATGCAAAGTGGACACATATTATTTAAGTGGAAGCCAGTGTTCATGGTCAGGTTCTGCTGGTTTTGATTTTGGGCCTACGGTTTCAGAAAAAAAAAACAAACTGAACCGGCCGGGCTGGTTGGGTGTGTTGCACCGGCCGGTTTGATTTCGGACGGTTTTGAACATTCTTTTTCAATAGCATAGCTTAATAGTTATATTCCTAAAATGAAAAAATACAAATAATAAGTCTTACACATATAATGTATATATTTGTGGGCGCTCGGGGGGCAAAAGTGAATGGTACTAACTTTAACGTTATTTTACTAATTTCGTGAAAATAACGTTAAAAGCGGCGGATGGTTAATCATGCATCATGTGGTGACGTTGATAGCTGAAGACACGGGGTACATGCACCAATCAGTCTATGTCCCGATTGTTTGAGTGTTATGTGTCTTAGGTCCAAGGCTTGATACAAAACTACAATCGAGCTGGGGGTCTCACTGGAAACAGCCTCTCTATTCTACGGGGTAGAGGTAAGGCTGTCTACATCTACCCTCCTCAGACCCTATCTTAGCTTTGCTATTGGTGGGATTTACTGAATATGATGATGATGGCAAATAATAAGTCTTACACAGTCAGTTCCAAGTTCCAAACCGGGAACCAATCTGTAAACCGTCAAGACCGAACCATATATATTTCAAACCGGTCGACTTGCTTCGGTTTGAGCAGTTTTGGCGGTTTCAACAGTTTATGAACATCCCTAGGTGGCACAGTGGTATGTGTTTGATATCCTCTAGCGGGAGTCATTCGTCCTTGGGAACTTACAAAAAGATGGATAACAAACACTGCACTTGATGAAAATAAGCTAATCCGAGTTTAATTATCTTTTTATCATTTTAGGGGATCCAATATTGGATTTGATCCCGATCCATCTAGACATATTTCGTGGAGACGTTCAGCTTCTGAAGAAGCTTCTAGAAAGCTACAAACTTCCTTTCGGGAAAAGACGTTCATCAGACGATGGCTGCAAAGTTAGGCGGATATCGTATCTGACAATGTGAGTCACTGATAACGAAATTTGTTTTGTCATAGTTGCAATTAGACAAATATATAATTTACGATTGATTTTGGATGCGTAGGTGCTACTGTATCATACATGAAGAGAACATATTGGGAGCCATTTTCGGTATGTCTAAAGAATTGAGAACAGCAAACTCATGGGAGGAGGTTGAGGAAGCCGTGTGGGGCGATCTTAATAAATATTATTAGCAGGTTGAAATGGCGAAATAAAAGATCACATATTTGGAGCCTTCACAGTTTGTGTGTATTATTTCTTTACAACATTTTGTCATATTTATACGTTTGTGTAGTTGCAATGTGTGTTGTGATGTGTGTATTTCATGCTCAGCATCATCATCATTATATACCATGAGGTCCATGAGTAGTAACTTTATTTTTATAGTAATATATAGCTTTTTATTTAATATATATATATATATATATATATATATATATATATATATATATATATATATATATAGGATTAGGTTCAAGAGTGAACACTAGTGTAGCTTGCGAACTGAGTGAACTAATCCTGGCCATACACGTGTGTAGATCAATGGCTAGGATTTGATGTTGAAATACACTAGTGTATTTTACGATTTGATGATGAGATCCTGGCCATACACGTGTGTAGATCAATGGCCAGGATTTGTTCACGCAGTTCGCAAATACACTAGTGTTCACTCTAGAACCCCACCCTATATATATATATATATAACTGTTATAATAGTTTATTATTATATTTACTTCTAATAAGATATTTTTAATTTTTTCCCTTTTTTAAAAATCATATATTTCCTTTACTGTTTTAATTGATAATTGTTTTTTTACCATGAATAGTTACTTTATTTTTATAATAATATATAGCTTTTTTATTTAATATATTATAATAGTTTATTATAATATTTTACTATTAATAACATGTTTTTAATTTTTTCCTTTTTTTAAATCATATATATCTTCTCTAATAGTTTACGTTTATAACTTTTTTCTAGAAACTTAAGTACATAGTTGTGTTTGATTTTCTCTTAAATTTTGTTAAAAAAAGTTATACTCAAAATAAACTATTTATTTGTTATCATAAAACGATACGATGATCAACTAAACCGTTCTAATGGTTTGGTTTTCTAAACAACATACTTTATTTTCAAATCACGTTTGTTTTACATTATCACTTGCTCCGTTTCGTCGCAACGTGTGACGCCGTAAAAAACTAGTTCTGTTTAAAGAACACCAAATATCTTCTTCAATACCTTCAACCGACCTTTAGGCAATTCCATGGTTTCATCTGTTAACATAGATTTCATCAACTTTATTTGACATGATTTTCATGGATGAGTTTTAGATTGTCATCCAGTCTCCTTGGATTTCTAGAGAATCACCGCTAACAGTTTTAAATCTCCCTTTCAGCCCCACCTGCACCCCCCCCCCCCTCTTTCTTCCGTTAACACAATGGCGAGGAGAAGGATGGCGCCCCCCTTTCATTTGCTCGGTGTGAACAATGGTGCCCCAGGGGCGCTATGGAGGCTGAGGTGGCGGGTGGCGCTAAGCCACACCCTTAGAATTAGTAATCTGGTGTTGCATAGCCATAGACATCATGTAATCCTGGAACCTCACAGGCCTTGACTTCCGTCTTAAACTGGGCTCCCTGTTCTTGTTAACTGGGCCTGCATCAGTTGGGCTGGTCATAACATCTTCCATGACTTGTATGAAACATCTCAATGCATAATATTCTATTGAGTATTATCAACATGTGGTTGAATAATTACAAAGAAAAGTAATCTAATAATAAATCTCGACTATGACAGGGATAATTACAATATATATTATCTACGTAACAAGTCTTAACTGATATACTATGTCTAATCCCTGTAATATATTCTATTTAGTTCTATCAACATGATGAAGTTTATGATTAACCTATTGGCACACCAGTCAATCTATTCGCACACTTTGTTTCTTCAATACGGGTCGTATAGGTTCAAAAGTCAAATGTGCATGTGTCAGTTCTTGTCTGGCGGCTGGCTGTATAAATACGGGTCGTATAGTCTTATACGGGTCGTATTGCATTGTTTTTGTTTACAAATTTTTGTATACATTTAATCATAGTTTTAACAAAGTTTAATAAAATAATCCTTTTATTTAAAAAAACATTTTTAAAATTTTTTCATGTAGCATAGGTTTGGTACATGTTTATTATACTATATATATTATATATGTTACCGTATTATATTACACTTTTTTTACAAATTTTTGTATACATTTAATCATAGTTTTAACAAAGTTTAATAAAAGAATTATTTTATTTTTTAAACAAAAATCATTTTTAAAAAATTATCATGTAGTATTGGTTTGGTACATGTTAATTATAATATACTATCTATGTTATAACCGTATTATATACTACACTTATACTATAGTACTATACTACACATATACTATATTATACTACAACTATTAGCATATACGGGATCTATACTACACCTATAAGCCAGGGCCGGCTCAAAAATTTTTTTATTTTTTCTAGACCCAAAGCGAATAGCAAAATTGAGGCCCTTTTTGTAAACGAAAAAAATTGCTATGAATCGATTATTCATATATCATCTTTGTATACGCATAATTATAGATCATAAACCTCAATGTTAACAATTTCAAAGCCAAAATTACTAAAATATAATATATTTTCTTAGAACTTGAGGTCCTAGGAAAATGGAGGCCTAAAGCTCTTGCTTTATTTCACTCCCCCTTGAGCCGGCCCTGCTATAAGCCTATACGAGACCTATACTATACCTATAGTTTATTACAATATAGTATACTTATACTATTGTATTTATGTTATAATACGACATGTAACAACAAAATACGTCAGGTAATAATACCGTATGACGCGTATACATACAACACGACACGTTAGAGTACAAGTGGATTCCAAAACAAAATTACATGTAATCATAGAATATGATACCACACGGAACCGAACGTCACCGTTACATCACATATAGAGCATATACTTCATAAAACGACGCGTAATAACAAAATACGTCACAATATGCACCGAAAAGGTAAAACCTAAAATTATGAAATTTTGATTTTACCCCTATATGCATCGTATAGGTCAAAACTGGGTCGTATAGTACAATTATACGACTCGTATAGACCTATACGATCCGTATAGACCCCCTGAATTCTCAAATAAACAAGGGGTTAATCGATAAATCAGGGGGTCTATACGGATCGTATAGGCCTATACGATCTGTATAGACCCCCTGATTTATCAGTTAACTCCTTGTTATTTTTAGAATTCAGGGGGTCTATAAGGATGGTATAGGTCTATACGATTCGTATTAGCCGACTATACGACCCACTTTTGACCTATACGATGCATATAGGGGTAAAATCAAAATTTCATAATTTAGGTTTTGCCTTTGCGATGCGTATACGTGTCGTATTTTGTCATTATGTGTCATTTTATGAAGAATACCTTCTTTACATGTCGTTTCGGTGACATTCGGTTCCGTGTGGTATCGTATTCTATGATTACGTGTAATTTTGTTTGGAATCCACTTGTACTCTAACGTGGCGTGTTGTATGTATATGCATCGTACGGTATCATTAATTGACGTATTTTTTCCTTAAATGACGTATATTGTCAATATGTTCGATATTATCGCATATATTGTCTGCACGGGTCGTGGCGGTGACGTTCGGTGTTGTCACGTTTATTGTATGTAAGTGTCGTATTAGGGTGTAGATTGTCTATACGTGTTGTGTTATCGCGTATTATGGCATATTATGTCTCCACCTGTCGTATTATTCCATATTTATGGCGTATTATGTATGTACAGTGTCGTATTTTGGCGTATATTGCCGGTTACTTGATGTATTGTATCCATTAAACAAACAAAAAAGACTTTAAATTATAACTCAAAATTTCATAATTTTTGAAAATTATATAATAAATGTTATATACGATACTATAGTTTATTATATTATATCATACTACAACTATAAACATATACGAGATCTATACTACACATATAGGTCTATACGAGGTCTTATATTACACCTATACTATACATATAGTACATCTATTATGCACTATACCTATACTACAACTATAAGCATATACGGGACCTTTACTACGGGACCTTTACTACAACTATAAGAATATACGGGACCTTTACTACACCTATATATGGTGTCATATTATGTCTATACGGTGTCGCATTTTGGTGTATATTGCCGGTTACTTTACGTGTTGTATCCATTAAACAAACAAAAAACACTTTAAATAAATTATACAAACAAAATACCTTTAAGATTACAAATTAACCTATATGATGCATATACGGGACCTTTACTAAACCTATATATGCTCATAAGTGACCTTTACCTCACCTATATTATACTATACTACATTGTACATAGTATTCTTAAAACAAATTTAAGGAAGTTTTTATTTAAATAAAAAAATAAATATTTTTTTTAGAAACTTTGTTAAAACCATAAACAAATGTATATAAAATTTGTACCCAAAAAAAAAAACCTTCAACCAATACGACCCGTATAGGTCCAGTCAAATAGACAAAATCTGACACATCAGTCTGTATTGAAACTTGAAAAAGCAATACGACTCGTATATGCCTCTACGACCCGTATTAAAGGTGTCGATTTAAGGATTCAGGTGTTCCAATAATACGACCCTTTTGAAAACCGAAACTGTATACATGTTAAACCAGAAAGCATCATTTAGTTCAATATGCCGCAGTCGAACAAACCAACTAACCAACCCCCACTAATATACCACTCATAGGTAGGGTATGGAGACGGCAGGATGACGCAAACATTTCCTCTATCCAGCCCTTGGTTCGATGTGCAGCAGTTGGAGTTGGACTACATAGGAAATTTAGTTGAACAGGCAAACCGTGTGATGATTAAACTTTAGCATCTTTGCCGATCTCCATGTTCATCAGCACAACCAAATTAATATCGGAGCAAAGTCTGGATCTACACGCTACATTGTTTTTATTCAGCACTAACATAAGCTATCCTCAGTGATCTCCCTTTTATTCAGCACTATCAACATTGAGTGGAAATTTGACATAAAAGCAGTGGCGGACTTAGAAATTTTTTCATGGGGGTGCGGAACATTTTTAAAAATTTTAGGCCCCAAGGTATATAAGTAAAAAAAATTGGTTCGTATCGGGTCGGGTCGGATCATGTAAAATATAATTCAATCGGCTTGCGATCATAAGGATCCGAAGGAAGAGTATCCACATCAACGAATTCGGAAGATGTATCAACTTTTCTCTTGAGAAATCATGTCTTAATGTCCCTACTCATGGTTCCTATCGGCTATCACAAACAAATTGATCTATAAGTTCATGGCTCCATAAGATGTTACATAATGTATCAAGTATTCAAGCCCTAGAAATTAAAATGTAAATCACACTAAAAAACATCTAATCATCATATACACCATCAAAAAAACATCAGGTCTGATCGCATATAACCCACCAAAAAGACAAAATATCATCATCACTAACAAAATATACATATATAACCCACCACAATCGAAGCACACATGTCTCCTGCCATCAAAAATTCACTTCCGGTGGTTACCGGTTCCGTCCCACCCCACCAAAAATCATCAAAAAATCAACTAAAAATCATCAAAAATAACAAAGAAACTTACCCGTGTTGGATCGGCGGTGGTATGATGGCTGATTACGGAGGTATGTGGCTGCTGTTGTGGCTGATGTTACGATCGCTGGCGTGCGTGCAGGGATGATAGAGAGCGGGAGAGAATATGTAAGGGTTTTGGGCTTGTTTATTTTATTTTAGTTTGAAATATTGTTGATTTGTTGGGTTTGTTTATTAGGCTAAGACTTAGTAGTGGGCTAGTTAAAGGTATTGGGTATTTGGGTTTAGTTATTTAGGTATTAAAAGTTATATAATTTAGGTAGTGTTTTTTTAAAAAAAATAAGAGTTTACTAAAAAAAATTAAAATATAAATTGATAACACTTTTTACCTAAGGGGTGCGGACAAAAAATTCCAAGGGGGTGCGAACGGAAAATTCCAAAGGGGCGCGGACGAAAAATTTCAAGGGGTGCGGACGAGATTTTTGACGGAACTTAGCACTAAATTTTTTTTTCCCGGGGGTGCGCCCGCCCACCTTGGGCTACCCTTAAGTCCGCCCTTGCATAAAAGTTTTACTACACGTTTTTTAGTACCAATAGAGTCGTCCATTGGCAAAGGCAAAGCCTAAAAAACACATTTGTTTGAAGGTTTTAGGTTCAATTTCTATTACAGGATTATAGAACATTATAAGTTCTTTTTGTTGTTCATTTACTGTTTTAACCTTGAAACTGTCTTGAAAGACCAAAAGCAGTTCACACTATTTAAATTAAACCAATATTAAGGTTGCTGGGTATGTGGACTGTGGAGACAAAAGAGGAAGGGGAAGATGCCGTGGCGGGAAAAAAACGTTTAGTGAAGGGCAGGTTGAGTAACTTTTATAGTTAAAGCTAGCTAAACATACAACCGTAGATGCTAGCAGATATTTTTTTGGAAGGTGTAGATCAGCTGGCAAACGACACAAGCCCAAACGAGAAGACCCGGGATCGAATCTCACACTTGGCCGGTTGGTCTGACCGGGAGTTCCAAGCGGGGACTGACCCCCACAATCCTGTACGGGAAACCGCCACAGACCGGGATCGAACCCGAGCCTATGGGGAAAACCCTCACACCTCCGTCCAGCTGGGCTGGACATCATTGGTATGCTAGCAGATATGGGACATTATTTTGAAAAAGTAATTGCATATTTAGTTTTTTTCAAATTTAAAAGTCGCCAACTTTTACAATATTTTCTTTTTTAGTTTTCGTTTATAATTACATTTATTTGCCAATGATCTCTAGATCAAGTGATGGAAGACTTGCATTTCTCTTGAGAGATGCAGGTTCAGCTCCCATTTGGTGCAGAGTGAGGCACTAGTGGGTAATGATAGGAGACCCAGGCAAACCTGGGTTGGATCCTTTAGCCAAACGGGTTTTACTGGTAATTTCACTATCGTGCCTACGGACGGGTGAGTTACTGGGTTTTCTCCGGAATTGGTGGTGGACTCGGGTTACTCTTGGAGTACGTTTGTCCAGTGGGTGCCCTGAGGGTGCTCGGGATTGATTCTGTTGCTCGGGTTCGACTCCCGGCTGCGGCATATTGGGGGGGGGGGGGCGTCCCTATGATGGATCGTTCCTACCGAGGCATGGTTCGATCCGGAGGGCAACCCGATTTTCACCTAGCTGTTACCCCAGCGGGTTTACCCATGTGGGGACAGTATGGTTTCCGGGCGAAGGTCAGCTTACGAGGCGGCCGGGGCCCGATAGAACATCACGTCCGCAGGGCAGGGCTGACGGGGGATTGTCTTTGACAAGAACCCAGTGACCAATAGATCCAGTACATAGAAAGTCACCCTTCAAAAAAAAAAAAAAAACAATTACAATTATTTCCATTTTTAAATTTCGTTTACAATATTTCCCTATATAATTTTTTTATTTATCGTATAATTCATTTGTATCTTTGAAATTTAGATTGTGATCAAATTTTTAATCAATTTCACAATTATACTCTCCTTTATTTCTATACAATCGATTACACACTAATTAAGCAATATTTCTGTATAGTAGATTCAAGATTAAAAACCAAATTGTTAATCAATATTTCAATATTCATTATATGTTTGCGTAAACTTTTTTAAATATTTAAAAATTCTTATACTTATAAATTTTAAAATGATATATGCAATTGTTTTGGTAGATATCTAGTCATAACCCATTCTAAAAAAAATATTTAAATAATAAAGCAATAATCACATTCAAATAAATAAATATAATTTGAAAGGTAACCAAAGTAATTTTGACAATTTGAATTTGAAATCATTAACTTGAAATGAAAGTATTCAAAATTCATAATTAAGGCAACCATTTAAGTTCTTTGATTCTATTTTTGACATGATTTCTTGTCATTTATTATCTTCCATGTCTAAGAATAACTTTATTTTAATAATACAAATTGCTTGTTTATATAACATGTTTTTAAGTACTCTTTTTTAGAGAGTCGTTTTCTATGTCACTATTTATTGTGTAGTACTTATTCTTTTTACAAATTTCGTAACCCATTTTAATGAAATATTAAATGATAAATAAATGATTTCATGTATCTAATCTCATAAGTAATTAAACAAATTTAAAAAAAAATAAGCGTGTAAACATTAATAAAGATTTATATCATACCAAATTAAAAAAAGCGTGACAATTACTTTTGTTTCACATATGGCTAGAGTAATTTGTGTATGAAATTAAGTTGGCCCTTTAGTGATATTCTCTGTTTACAAATGCAAACTAAGAAATTTTGTCTAAAACTACAATTTTTAATAAAGATGGTTGTGAAATATTATTGAGAAATCAACCTCAGATGTCATTGATCTTGAAGATATCTATAACTTATACAACTTCATTGAGCTTCCTAATAATTCAAAGTATCATGTTTTTGAAAGTTGTATAGTCGATACATTGGTAAATGACTCTATTGCATTAATAATTTTTGTATTGTTTTTATTAACTTTTTAACAATTTACATTCTAAGATTACTAACAATTTGTTCTTATTTTGTAGTAGCTACCTGAACACATCAGAATTTCATTGGTTTACGCAATAATTCCAAAATAATTATAAAGATGATTGGTAGATCTAAATGTGAATTGAAAATATATACAGAAGAAGGGTTTTTCGAAACTACAAGGTTTATAATCTATTTATAATAAACTACAGTTTGTAATTTATTTATAATTTACAATATACTACATTTGTTTTTTTTTTCATATCTACATTTATTAATTGTTGTTTGTTACATGTATAGGTTGTCGGTTGGAATGATTTAATAAAATCCAAAGGAATTCCATGGGGCAAGATGGGTATTTTCAAATGGTCATCAAGCCAAGGAAAGATTTTGCTTGCAACAGATCAAGACTTTTAATATTTCATAAATCATGTTTATCAAAATCATTTTCACATGATATTGTTTCTTTATATTCAGAATTGTGTGTATTTGTTTGTTAAAATATTTGAACATTATCATTCGTCTTTTTTTTTTATCATAAGTTATTAGTACAATTCTAATTGTGCTACATGTTCAAAAACACATTTTTAACTATACCAAAACTTTAAAATTCATTTTATAGGTAACTTATTATTTTATTTTAAATACAATGTTACTAATAAAATTAGAACATAAAAAACTTTCTCAAGCCCGGGACACAGTCCCGGGTAATAAATAGTATATGGATTCAAAACTGGCATCAACCATCACATAACAAAGTCAACCACGAATTTAAAGGACAATCCTACTAGCTAGCTTGTATTTCAACTACAAAATCATCCCAAAAACCATCAAATTTCATATAAAACAGGAATCCGTCAAAAATAATAAATCATAAATCTGTCTTAAAAATTACTACTAAAATTATTATGCTGCAACTGACGGTTTAGAAGCAGCCGAAAGCCGGGATCTCTTCTTTGCCAAGCTCTCGCTCCGCCTCTCTCGCTGCTCCTTCAATCTTGTGGCTAGAAGCTTCTGATATTCAGCAGCCTCAGATTTAGCCTTTGCAATTCTTTTCTTCTTGTCTGCAATTCTTGCTCTTTTCCGTTGCAATGTCAATGGCGTTACCAATCTCTGTATTTTTGGCGCTTTACTCACCTCTTTCCCAGCTTTGTTGGTGAAGGTTCTACGGTATGTATTGACATACTTTCTAACATCATCTTCTTTAGAAAGATTAAAAAGTTTGCGGATTTTTGAAGCCCGTTTTGGTCCTCTCATTCTCGGTTTCTCCACATCAGTTAAGCCTGGAAGATCATTTTCGCCCTTTTTCACAATAACCAGATTTAAAACCGAGAGATCTTGGCTCACAATGCACCCACGAACAGACTTTCGCCTTCTTTCTCCATTCCTCCTTCCATACCCACGAAAACAAGGGGTTCCTGTTCATACCATAATATAATTATAAGTTACTCAACCTGCTCATAAATGTCGATAAATTGGCTTGGAAATAGTCAAAATATTAGTAAGTTTACTTACCTCTTACTAGCAGAAGACGAACACGCCCTGGAGTCAAAACTCCTTGTTTCATTGGGAACCCCTGTTTGTCACAGCCGCCCATGATTTTGAAAACATACCCTTTGAATTCCTGTAATTTATTAAAATTAATTCATTATTTTTATAAGGATATATGAACATACATGACGGATACTCAGGAGTATTGTACTACCTCTCCCAGAGCATCTCCGCTAACTTCTTGCGAGATCCTCTTGTCATAGAATGCTCGGCTAGACAATACGCAAAAGAGATTTTAACACATTTAAAAAATAGAAAAAAGAAATTAAATGAGCTAAAAAATTGTACTCAATTCTTGCAAATTGCCATGAATGGTGTTGTCCAAATTTATATATATATACAAGCATTTAATTCACACAATAAAGTACCAAAGTGCCTTGATATCATCAAAAAACCAAAGCGTTTGCTCTTTGAACACAAGATATTCAGAACAAGTTTCAAACCCAAAAAGCGGCTCAAAGGTAAATGACAGATAGAACTTGTAAATGATCATTTACCATTCTTTTGATGCAACACATCATAAATACTTACCTCCATATTTGAAAATGAATTCTATGTATTCTATAACAAGTTGCACACACCATATGCATTTTACCATGACAATGACACTATTAGACCATGTGTAGTGGTAATGCCCTTACCCTTGGGCGTTTTGCGCCATGTGGCAGCCCAGTCAGCAATGGGGCATTATGGGGCGTTTTCTAAAATGGGTGTAGTGGGGATGTGGGGCGTTATGTTAAATGAAATGTAATATAATTAAATAAAACAAAAACCATCAAAAAATCTTATTGGACAAAAAGTAGGAAGATGAAGGGTGATTGGACAAACATATGGGAGCAAGGGCGTGGAAAATAGCACGCCAAATGCAATTTTGGTTCAAAAACGCCCCTGGGGACGTATGTGGGCGAGATTGGGCAAAAAACACCCAAAACACGCTCGAGTACGGGTGGTCTTACGGTTTATTCCATTACCAGTATTAGTAGTGGTACAACAACCGTCTGCAAACGGTAGTTTTTTTAGTACTTTTTTCTTCATTACTTAGCCACACTATATGTTGCATGTTGTACTTTTAAATTAATTAAAAAAAATCATGCCACGGATCTCAGCTGAGGAACAGTCATATGTATCTTAGCGGATAAAATAAAGGTTTGCCAGTTTGCCCTCGTCCCATTCTTTCTCCCAATAGCTATGCTATAAAAATCGTCCTTTATTTATGTCACTTATTGCAAACTGTGTCATTTGTCTTCAATAATTACAGAAAACGTACTCGATGTTTGCAAACCCTTGCAAGTTATGTCCTTTAGGCCTATGCCTAACTCAGTTAATTTTTATGGTTAAATCTGACCAAATGTAACCCACATGAGGGTATTTTTGTGGTTACATCTGACCAATGGACCACACATGAGAGGAAAATGACCAAAATACCCTCATGTGAGGTACATTTGGTCAAATTTAACCACAAAAAAAATAACTGAGCTAGGTACTTGCAAGGGTTTGCAAGCATCGAGCATGTTTTCTCTGTAATTATTGAGGATAAAGTAAAACTTGTTGAACAACATGCAATGAAAACAGACTTATCCAGCTGACTACTTCAAATCGAACCAGTAAGGTAGACAACTAATGTGAAATTCAAACCTTATGTTATATACATGAAAATCAAACACTAGCAGTGGTCTTAGGTCTATTCATATCGATTCCAATCGAGAGGGTAACTTCAAAACAATGAGTTCAGAAAACGGAACTTACAGCTTCTGATCATCGTCAATCTCGAGCTTCTTCTGGCATCCAGTGGTGGGATTCGCGATATTGAACTACAAAAACGAAATCAATATTACAAATGCAAGTACGTTCCATTCCATACTTAATTTTCTATAAATGGTGCAAACCTTCATTTTCACCGGATCCTTGAAGCTGCAGCGGCGATTTAACAAAAACTAGGGTTTACGCTCACCGGTTGTTCAATTATACTCCACTCTTTTCTCAGGTTTACACTTTCACCCCTTATTCTTTACAAACTTGTTCAATTCTTCTAACCATTTATACATAATATCTTTGATAATACGAGCCAAGCTGCTACTGGTTACTCGAAACGAGACGAGTTTGAGCTAACAAAAATAAGATTGTTTAGTCAACGAATCAAGCATGAACTTTACTTATCAAGCTTGAGTCTGCTCGTGGACCTAAGCGAACTTATTATTTATATAATTTGTATTTAATATATTCAATATATGTATTTATATTATAATAATAATAATAATAATAATAATAATAATAATAATAATAATAATAATAGTTAATGTTTATAGAGTTATCATATAACTAATAAATTAACTATAGAGTTAATAGTTAAAATGGTCCATGAGGTTTGCTCACTTTTGCCACTTTAGTCCAAAATCCAAAATTCTTAAATCTGGGTCTCTGAGGTTTGCATTTTGTTGTCATTTTGGTCCAAAAGTGAAATTTAACCAGAATCCCCAAATTAAAACCCCCTGTTTTGTCCTTACCCTCAGGGGTATTTTGGTCATTTTAGAACTATTATAACTAAATATTGATTAAACCTTTTTCTATTTATGATTAAACATAATGTCATCTGCCAGAACAACAACAACAAGCACCACCACCACCACCACCACCACCACTATCACACCCCGACCACGTAAAACAACAAATCGTGGCGGAAACGTCGGGGAGTGTTGTAACAGAATTATTGTTTCAAACCATGGATACGAAGAGTTTCATTTCATTAAATATTAAACACTGTCTTAAGTTAAACAAACAAGTCAAACACAGTCTATTATCGTTATTAAATCACTAAGGCCCCGTCCGGTCCTAAGTGAGCATGCTTCCTATTCGCAATCAACACTAAGCAACTTCACCTGAAACATATGTAAAAACAAAGTCAGCAAAGAAATGCTGGCGAGTACATAGGTTTTGCGTGAGTGTCAGATTCATGGCTCGTTTGCATGTCGAAATAACTCGTACAACTTCGTTAATCGACATTAGAAAACCTTGTTTTTGTAAAATGTTTGTGTCGTAAAAAGAATAACCAAATCAAACAGATTGGTTATAATTTATAAACCTCGATGCCATGAATCTTACCTCAAAACATTTGTTTTTGTACACCAAATCGTAAATCGTTCTCGTCATAAAACTCGTATGGTTTATATAATTTTGTAAACATCGTTGTGTGACATCGCTCAACTCGTACTTGTTATAGATCATCGTTCATTTGTTTAAATCGTTCAAATCGTACCAAATCGTTCTAATCGTTCTCGTTGTAATTATGAAAACTACTTTTGGTCGTCTCGTTAGTAACATTCAAACCTTTGTGACTCGTTCATCGTTCCACTTGTTCTCGTATTAACAAACCACCAAAGGGTAAGTTAACAATCATCAGATTCGGTCGTTACCCACCTAACCCACACATAACCATGGGCCCGGTCTGATAACGGGATTTGTCGGATCCTATGGTACCATAACCTAATACTGGTCGGTTTGGCCGAAATTAATGAATGTCATTTGTTATGTAATTACAACCAACAAGCTCGTTTACATTATCGAAATCGTTATTAGTTTAATATAAACCATCTTACTCGTTGTGAAACCATCGTTAAAACATCGAAATCGTTTTGATACATATGAATCATCCCAAAACAATTGAAAACAGTAAAATAGGGGAACTATGTACTCACCTTCGGGTGCGTTTTTAAATGTTAACACAATCCCTCAAATTGTTTATCCGCCCTAAATTAAATAAGAATGATTTTTAATAATCAAAAACCACACTTTGACATGCAAAATACTACTTATGTCATTTCTGTTTTAATATATATGAAACTGGACTGTTTTCGGACATTTAAATAAAATGGTTAACTTATTCCAAAAATTCCCAAATTTTTACAGGATGTCTTAAACGATCCAAATATTATTGTGTAAAAATATCAGAGTCTAGTTCATTACCAATATTTTATAAAAATTCATTTTCCCGACTGCAATCAGATTTGTTACTTTCTGATCGCAGTCTACGGAATAATTCACTAAAAATTAATCGTAAGTCCGATTGACGTAATTTCAGTTGGAGGATCGGCGACAACAGTGACCATCTACAGTATAAATTTCATAATCTAACCCTACACAGAATTTGAGTTATGACTGAAAACAGGGCGCACATTTTCAGCAGAAAAGATGCAGCTCTAGCTGCTGTTACGAAAAGGCACTTAAAAATAGTAATCGCAGTCCAAAAATCATGATTCCGGTGTCATTAGAACCGTATCTTATAATAACACATTATAGACTTAAGAAAATCAAGTTTTTGTTAAGTTACGATGCGGTTACAGCCAGTTAAAGGCGGCTGGAAATGCAAATCAGCAAGCTGTTTTTAGTCTTTTAACCTTACAAAGTGTGTTCGATTGATCTCATTAACATGTTTAGTGATCACAATAATACTTACAGCAGATTATCACTTATATATTTCAGATTTATCATGCATTAACATATTTCATCATCATTTTTAACACTACTTTATCTTACTTCATCTTTAGTTAGTTATACTTCAAGACTTGTTTATGTTCATTAGGCTTTCTATCTTTTTGATCTTTAAACATTATTAACCACATAAAAATATGAACAAGATGAAGATCTAAGGCACTTACTACTAGCACAAGGCTAGGGGAGTTTCAAAGCGTAAAAGTGGTGGATAAAAGAAGACGAGAGTGGTCCTTCGACTTCCGAACGCACCAAGCTTCGTTGTTGGACCTCTTGCACCTTAGAGTATATGAAAAATGGCTTGAAGGGAATTTGATGGTGGGTGTATGAGGGCTGATTATTGCTGCCGAATTGAAGAAGAGAGGAGGGGAAGAGATGAAATTTTTTGTTAAGTGTGGAAGTGAATGAAGCTCTTGTCCACCAAGCCTACTTATAGACCATATTACTTGATTAACCAAGGGTTATTATGTTCTCTAGATATTAGAAATCCTTAATAAAATAATCAAAGCTTGGTGGAGGGTGTCCCCCTTGGGGAACCGTTCGGTTAGGGGAGGGGGGTCTTTATTTTGTTTTGAACTAGATAGTTAGTAACTAGTTAGTTTAGTTAGGTGATTAAACTAGTTACTAGTGTGTAGTGTTATTACGGGTGTTAGGGTGTTCGGGGACCCTAACTGGCTCAGAAAAGTGTAAACAAGGTTGTTGATAATATTTCTAAGTTCCGGGCAAAGTCCGGTTGTTTGGTTAAACACCGTTCCGTTAAAGTGTTTAATTAAGTACCAGGTATTTTATCTAGCGTTCAAATCCCGATTTATGGCGTTCTAAATTATTTTTATTATTCTATAAAAATAAACTCGCCAAAGTATTTCTGAAATAATTTTCATTTGCCAAGACTGGCTGCGTTGTCCGCGTTTCGCAGTAAAAGCACTGTGTCGCGCAGAAACACGCGGTACGCGCTTAAACATGAAAAATAACGTTTTTAAGCGTTTTAATTTATTCTTCACACGAACCTGATTAAAATAATATTTTAATCATAACTGAATATTTGTGGGATTTAAATATTATCTGGGCGGTCACCAACGTTCGTTTCACAGTTTTGTCGTAGTTAGTTCTTTAGTTCAAATAAACATGTTTTCGCCATACCGAATCCTTCGAAACTTATTTCCAAGTTATGTAAGGGATATTTAGGGTATGTTTGGTTTACGTCACAGTTCCGGAGTGTATGTCGCGTTAAACTGATTGCGTTTAAGCACCAGTTTGCGTATAACCTTCCAGAAAGTGATTTAAAGCTTGAAATCGGTATCGAATCAAATTGTAAAATTAATAAACACAATTGCACATATAATAACACCAAAACACATATAATACACCAAAGAACAATGTTTTATTGATAACTGACATTGTTTTACATTATACGATGATTACAGATCACAGTTGTCACAGTCTCCCCTACTTTCGTCCCGAAATTTTATTCAGAGGAATCTTGTGAAAACAAATGCGGATATTTCTCCTTCATCTGGTCCTTATGTTCCCAAGTACACTCGGGGCCACGTTTGGATTCCCAGCAAACCTTGACCAAATGAATCCGTTTGCCTTTCAACTATTTGTATGTACAGTCCACTATCTCCACAGGTTTCTCGACAAAGTGCATCGTTTCATCGATTTGAATCTCGTCGAGAGGGACGTGAAGATCAGCATCAGCTAAACACTTTCGCAAATTGGACACGTGAAAAGTCGGATGAACATTTCCAAGCTCTGGAGGTAGCTCTAGTCGATAGGCAACCTTTCCAATTCTTTCAACAATCTTAAATTGTCCAACATATCGTGGTGCAAGTTTTCCTTTCTTTCCAAATCTCACCACTCCCTTCCAAGGTGACACCTTGAGTAGGACACGGTCTCCGACTTGAAATTCTACAGGCTTGCGTTTCAAATCCGCATAACTCTTTTGACGGCTTCTAGCTGTCACAAGATTATCGCGAATTTTCTTGATTTTGTCTGTTGCTTCCAGAATGATCTCAGGTCCAGTAAGCTGAGCTTCACCGGTCTCATCCCAACAGACAAGTGAATGACATTTTTGACCGTAGAGAGCTTCGAATGGTGCCATCTTAATGCTAGCATGATAACTATTATTGTATGAGAACTCAATCAATGGCAAGTGAGAATCCCAATTACCACCAAAGTCTATCACGCATGCTCTAAGCATATCCTCCAAAGTTTGAATCGTCCTCTCAGATTGACCATCTGTTTGGGGATGATAAGCAGTGCTTAGATTCAGTTGGGTTCCCAAAGCAGATTGCATGGTCTCCCAAAAATGAGATGAAAATCGAGCATCACGATCGGAAATGATGTCTAGAGGAACACCATGTCGTGATACAATCTCGCCTACATAGATCTTGGCAAGCTTCTCAGCAGAGAAATCCTCACGGATTGGTAAGAAGTGAGCTGATTTTGTCAAACGATCAACTACGACCCAAATAGCATCGTGACCTTTAGATGTACGCGGTAACTTGGTGATGAAATCCATTGTAATGTTCTCCCATTTCCAAACCGGTATCTCTGGTTGTACAAGCAAACCAGAAGGTCGTTGATGTTCTGCCTTGACTTTGAGACAAGTTAGGCATTTCGATACATACAAGGCAACATCCTTCTTCATACCAGGCCACCAATACTGGGTACGAAGATCCTTGTACATTTTATCAGCACCAGGATGGATAGAATATCGAGACTTGTGAGATTCGTCCATTACTAAGGTGCGAAGATCGTCCTGATTCGGAATCCACAAACGATTCTCAAAATAGAGTAAACCACCGTCTTTCCTTTCGAGTTTAAGCTCAAGTTGAAGCGGTAGTTCGTACTTCAATAAGTCTTTGATCACACAAGATCGTTGAGTTTGAAGGACGCGAGATTGAATATCAGATAGATTTTGAACAGAATGAAGCTTGACTCGTTCCTTTCGACTAAGCGCATCGGCTACGACATTCGCCTTACCAGGGTGGTAGCGGATCTCGCAATCATAATCGTTTAAGAGTTCAACCCAACGTCATTGCCTCATGTTCAGCTCTTTCTGATTGAGAATATGCTGGAGACTCTTGTGGTCTGTGAAAACCACGCACTTCGTTCCATAGAGGTAGTGTCTCCAGATTTTAAGCGCAAAAACCACAGCTCCTAACTCAAGATCATGAGTCGTATAGTTCTTTTCGTGGACTTTCAATTGTCTAGACGCATAAGCTATGACCTTACCTCGTTGCATAAGAACGCAACCAAGTCCTAGATTCGACGCGTCACAATAGACCACAAAATCATCGTTTCCCTCCGGTAGAGATAAAATAGGAGCATCACAGAGCTTTCGTTTCAGCGTTTGAAACGCTTCTTCTTGCTTGGGTCCCCACTCAAAAAGCTTACTCTTTTGAGTCAAAGCAGTGAGTGGAACCGCGATCTTCGAGAAATTAGAAATAAACCGTCGATAATAACCAACAAGACCAAGAAAAGAACGAACTTCTATAGGTGCCGTTGGTGTATTCCAATCCTTAATTGCAGTAATCTTGGATGGATCTACATGAATACCCTGCTCATTGATAATATGACCCAAGAACTGAACTTCTTTAAGCCAGAATTCACACTTGGAGAATTTAGCAAAAAGTTGTTCCTTCTTTAGGAGTTCCAACGTCAAACGAAGGTGTTGTTCGTGATCGGCTCGAGACTTTGAATAAATGAGAATATCGTCGATGAACACAATGATGAACTTATCTAAAAAAGGTTTACAAACCCTATTCATTAAGTCCATGAAGATAGCTGGGGCATTCGTCAAACCGAAAGGCATGACAGTAAACTCGTAATGCCCATATCTTGTACGGAAAGCAGTTTTGGGAATATCTTCTTCGAAAATACGAAGTTGATGATACCCAGAACGCATGTCGATCTTGGAAAAGCATGAAGCACCTTGCAGCTGGTCGAAGAGATCATCAATTCTAGGTAGGGGATATCGATTCTTGATGGTAAGCTTATTAAGCTCACGATAATCGATACACATTCGAAAAGATCCATCTTTCTTTTTCACAAAGAGGACAGGAGCTCCCCAAGGTGAAAAGCTCGGACGGATGAATCCTTTATCAGACAACTCTTGAAGCTGTTTTGATAACTCTTGCATTTCCGACGGTGCAAGACGATAAGGTGCATTCGCAATCGGGTTGGCATTGGGTACAAGGTCAATATGAAACTCGACTTGACGAACTGGAGGCAAACCAGGCAGTTCATCGGGAAACACCTCAGGATAATCCCGAATAATCGGAATATCCTGAATACTCTTGCTCTTGCCCTTCTCCTCGGTGACATGTGCCAGGAAAGCGACATATCCTTTTCGCAAATAACTTTGGGCCTTTGTACACGACATAAGCTTCAATCCACCAGATGGTTTCTCGCCACGAACTTCCAGAACATCGCCAGACGGAAGGGGAATACGAACAATCTTATCGAAACAAACTACCTCTGCATGATGTTTGGTCAACCAATCCATCCCCACGATAATATCGAAACTCCCAAGTTGCATCGGCGTGAGGTCAATGGGAAAAAGATGGTTATCAAGGTTTAACTGACAATCACGAATAACAGAATCAAGCACAAGAGGTTTGCCAGTAGCAACTTCGACAGATAAGGGTTTCCTCAGTTTAGTTCTAGGTATCGCAAGCAAAGGCTCAAAAGATAACGAAACAAAACTTCTATCGGCACCAGAATCAAAAAGAATGGATGCAGGTCGATTGTTAACAAGAAATGTACCATTGACGACGAGGTTGTCAGCTCGCGCCTCGTTTGCATTCAGATTGAATACTCGTCCACGAGCGGGATTCGCATTCGCATTGACATTGACATTCACGTTCGGATTTGCATTCGCATTTGCCAACCTTGGACAGTTGTTGCGGAAGTGACCATACTCTCCACAATTGAAGCATGAACCCGGTGGGAATCTAGCAACATTCCCCTGAACTGGAGCTTGATTCTGAACAATCTGATTCTGACCCGAACGACAGACGTTGGCCAGATGCCCAAGCTTACCACATGTTGTGCATTGTCTATAAGCTTGTTGTGCAACATGATGACCGTTGCAGCAAGCACAATGGGGTGCGGTACCAGCATATGCTTTCTTCACAGGTTGTTGAGCTGGTGGGTTTTGAGGGTTCTGAGCAGTTTGTGCAGTTACTGCAAAGTTCTGAGCACCCTTTCGCTTTCTCGACTTCTTCAAAGACTCACCCTTCTTACCCTTACCCTTTTCCTTGTCTTTAGCAGAATCAGTTGACTTCTTCTTATCACCCTTGCAGGTAAGTTTACGCTTCCTGACTTGCGACTCAGTCAGGGTAGCAGCTAACTCGATCGCTTGGCGAACAGTAGTAACGCCAGTCACAATATCTTGTATGGAATCGGGTAACCCATCGATATACCTCTCTATCGCTTTCTCCAACGGGGTAACCATAGTAGGACACAAAAGACTGAGCTCCTCAAATCGATCCGTGTACGCACGGTGTTCTCCCCCATCTTGTTTTAGATCGTCAAACTCTCGTTCCAAAGCTCGAATTTCGTGACGGGGACAAAACTCTCTCATCATGAGAGCTCGAAGCTCTTCCCATGTTTGTGCCAACGCCACTTTGGCACCCCTATCGCGCATCACTCCGTTCCACCAAGTAAGAGCACGCTTCTCGAACACACTTGATGCAAATTCAACCTTATGCCCATTCGAACATTGCACATGCCTGAAGGTGTTCTCGATACTTTCGAACCATTGAAGGAGTGCAGTCGCTCCTTGTGTCCCAGAAAACTTTAGCGGCTTAGCAGAGTTGAAACTCTTGAAATTGCATTGTGCATTGTTATTGTTATTGTTGTTGTACAGCTCGTGGATTTGGGTCACAACGTCTGGAAGCACAGCAGCCATTTGCTGAGAGACAAGGGCTGCGATTTCTTCAGCGGTAAAAGGTTGTGCATCACGTCGAGGAGGCATCGTCTAACAAGGAAATATGAGAAACGTGTGAGGTCGATGATTAGGAAAAACAAAAGGTTTTGAGAATATCGACGAAACATAAGGAAGGCGACCATTTGTTCGTTACCTCGAACAAACAAACGACACGCAGTGACTAATCAAAGTAATGAATTGAAATAATGCATCGCGAAGACATGCTCACCTATAAGTGAATACTCACCCCAAGAGTTCCCAGGTAAGAGTGACTGGTCCGATTATGTGGATTTGTACGAACACTCTAGCCTTAGACAGAAAACTCAGGGTACATGCATTCACTCTTCCAGTTTGCACGTGTTCACATTATTTAGACCCAAACTTTGACGAGATTTGAAAACTCAATAGGCACCAAGCCAAAAATGAGTCAACTTGGAAGGGTTCAAAACCTTATAATGGAGGGTTCAAAACCTAGTAATCAATCATCCTAGAACTGATGATTAATTTTCGAAGCAGATTCGGATTTCGTTTTTAAAATTCTAAACGCAAATCAACTTGCGTTGGGGTCCTAGAAAGTTATAGTCTAGGTCGAAATTTTACTAATCACCTAATTCTCTATAACCATTGGCTCTGATACCAACTCTTCTGTCACACCCCAACCACGTAAAACAACAAATCGTGGCGGAAACGTCGGGGAGTGTTGTAACAGAATTATTGTTTCAAACCATGAATACGAAGAGTTTCATTTCATTAAATATTAAACATTGTCTTAAGTTAAACAAACAAGTCAAATACAGTCTATTATCGTTATTAAATCACTAAGGCCTCGTCCGGTCCTAAGTGAGCATGCTTCCTATTCGCAATCAACACTAAGCAACTTCACCTGAAACATATGTAAAAACAAAGTCAGCAAAGAAATGCTGGCGAGTACATAGGTTTTGCGTGAGTGTCAGATTCATGGCTTGTTTGCATGTCGAAATAACTCGTACAACTTCGTTAATCGACATTAGAAAACCTTGTTTTTGTAAAATGTTTGTGTCGTAAAATGAATAACCAAATCAAACAGATTGGTTATAATTTATAAACCTCGATGCCATGAATCTTACCTCAAAACATTTGTTTTTGTACACCAAATCGTAAATCGTTCTCGTGATAAAACTCGTATGGTTTATATAGTTTTGTAAGCATCGTTGTGTGACATTGTTCAACTCGTACTTGTTATAGATCATCGTTCATTTGTTTAAATCGTTCAAATCGTACCAAATCGTTCTAATCGTTCTCGTTTTAATTGTGAAAACTACTTTTGGTCGTCTCGTTAATAACATTCAAACCTTTGTGACTCGTTCACCGTTCCACTTGTTCTCGTATTAACAAACCACCAAAGGGTAAGTTAACAATCATCAGATTCGGTCGTTACCCACCTAACCCACACATAACGATGGGTCCGGTCTGATAACGGGATTTGTCGGATCCTATGGTACCATAACCTAATACTGGTCGGTTTGGCCGAAATTAATGAATGTCATTTGTTATGTAATTACAACCAACAGGCTCGTTCACATTATCGAAATCGTTATTAGTTTAATATAAACCATCTTAATCGTTGTGAAACCATCGTTAAAACAACGAAATCGTTTTGATACATATGAATCACCCCAAAACAATTGAAAACAGTAAAATAGGGGAACTATGTACTCACCTTCGGGTGCGTTTTTAAATGTTAACACAATCCCTCAAATTGTTTATCCGCCCTAAATTAAATAAGAATGATTTTTAATAATCAAAAACCACACTTTGACATGCAAAATACTACTTATGTCATTTCTGTTTTAATATATATGAAACTGGACTGTTCTCGGACATTAAAATAAAATGGTTAACTTATTCCAAAAATTCCCAAATTTTTACAGGATGTCTTAAACGACCCAAATATTATTGTGTAAAAATATCGGAGTCTAGTTCATTATCAATATTTTATAAAAATTCATTTTCCCGACTGCAATCAGATTTGTTACTTTCTGATCGCAGTCTACGGAAAAATTCACTAAAAATTAATCGTAAGTCCGATTGACGTAATTCCAGTTGGAGGATCACGGCGACAATAGTGACCACCTACAATATAAATTTCATGATCTATCCCTACACAGAATTTGAGTTATGACTGAAAACAGGACGCACATTTTCAGCAGAAAAGATGCAGCTGTAGCTCCTGTTACGAAAAGGCACTTTAAAAATAGTAACCGGAGTCCAAAAATCATGATGCCAGTGTCATTAGAACCGTATCTTATAATAACACATTATAGACTTAAGAAAATCAAGTTTTTGTTAAGTTACGATGTGGTTACAGCCAGTTAAAGGCGGCTGGAAATGCAAATCAGCAAGCTGTTTTTAGTCTTTTAACCTTACAAAGTGTGTTCGATTGATCTCATTAACATGTTTAGTGATCACAATAATACTTACAGCAGATTATCACTTATATATTTCAGATTTATCATTCACTAACATATTTCATCATCATTTTTAACAGTACTTTATCATACTTCATCTTTAGTTAGTTATACTTCAAGACTTGTTTATGTTCATTAGGCTTTCTATCTTTTTGATCTTTAAACATCATTAACCACATAAAAATATGAACAAGATGAAGATCTAAGGCACTTACTACTAGCACAAGGCTAGGGGAGTTTCAAAGCGTAAAAGTGGTGGATAAAAGAAGACGAGAGTGGTCCTTCGACTTCCGAACGCACCAAGCTTCGTTGTTGGACCTCTTGCACCTTAGAGTATATGAAAAATGGCTTGAAGGGAATTTGATGGTGGGTGTATGAGGGCTGATTGTTGCTGCCGAATTGAAGAAGAGAGGAGGGGGAGAGATGAAATTTTTTGTTAAGTGTGGAAGGGAATGAAGCTCTTGTCCACCAAGCCTACTTATAGACCATATTACTTGATTAACCAAGGGTTATTGTGTTCTCTAGATATTAGACATCCTTAATAAAATAATCAAAGCTTGGTGGAGGGTGTCCCCCTTGGGGAACCATTCGGTTAGGGGAGGGGGGTATTTAGTTTGTTTTGAACTAGATAGTTAGTAACTAGTTAGTTTAGTTAGGTGATTAATCTAGTTACTAGTGTGTAGTGTTATAACGGGTGTTAGGGTGTTCGGGGACCCTAACTGGCTCAGAAAAGTGTAAACAAGGCTGTTGACAATATTTCTAGGTTCCGGGCAAAGTCCGGTTGTTCGGTTAAACACCGTTCCATAAAAGTGTTTAATTAAGTACTAGGTATTTTATCTAGCGTTCAAATCCCGATTTATGGCGTTCTAAATTATTTTTATTATTCTATAAAAATAAACTCGCCAAAATATTTCTGAAATAATTTTCAGTTGCCAAGACTGGCTGCGTTGTCCGCGTTTCGCAGTAAAAGCACTGTGTCGCGCAGAAACACACGCGGTACGCGCTTAAACATGAAAAATAACGTTTTTAAGCGTTTTAATTTATTCTTCACACTAACCCGATTAAAATAATATTTTAATCATAACAGAATATTTGTGGGATTTAAATATTATCTGGGCGGTCACCAACGTTTGTTTCGCAGTTTTGTCGTAGTTAGTTCTTTAGTTCAAATAAACATGTTTTCGCCATACCGAATCCTTCGAAACTTATTTCCAAGTTATGTAAGGGATATTTAGGGTATGTTTGGCTTACGTCACAGTTCCGGAGTGTATGTCGCGTTAAACTGATTGCGTTTAAGCACCAGTTTGCGTATAACCTTCCAGAAAGTGATTTAAAGCTTGAAATCGGTATCGAATCAAATTGTAAAATTAATAACCACAATTGCACATATAATAACACCAAAACACATATATAATACACCAAAGCACAATGTTTTATTGGTAACTGACATTGTTTTACATTATACGATGATTACAGATCACAGTTGTCACAACCACCACCACCCCCACCCCCACCACCGCATCATCCCCACCACCACTATCCCACTGCCGCCAACACCACCATCCCACTGTCGCCAACCCTCCCAAACCCAAAATCCTCAAAAACCCTCACATAACTCAAAGCTGTTAAATCAGCAGTGAAGAAACCGACAATCAAATCGGCTTCAAAATCTTCGACAATCAAATACTGCCAGTAATACTGCTGGGCACGGCCCGTGTCCGACCAGGCACGGCCCGTGTCCGACCAGGCACGGCCCGTGCTGAGCTCTGCAGAAGCTGAAAATTTAAGAAAATCCTAAAAAAAATAAAAAGAAAATTAAAAAAAGGATTAGGTCGTTGATTCCTAACTTTCTTAAAATCCTTGTGTCCCCGGCAGCGGCGCCAAAAACTTGATGCGTGTAAGTGTGTATATGTTTTAAATATATATTTTAAGCCCTTTTTACACCTTTAGCCAAGTTTTAAATTTATAAAACACGATATTTACTAACACTAAACACACATATGGGCAAGTGCACCCATCGTGGACGTAGTATAGTGTTGGTAAGATACCGAGGTCGTCCAAGGACACAAGAGCTTTTAGTACCGGTTTATCCTCAACGTCTAATCAAATCAAAGTGTTAGAAAAAGATTTTTTTAAACTAAGAAAAATAAAACTAACTAAATGCTGAAAAATAAAATAAAAATAAAAACAGATAGACAAGATGAATCACTTGGATCCGACTCGTGTGTTAGTATAACCTTTGATTATTTCGCACTTTTACACTTGTTTAAGAGATTATCTTAGTTATTGTAGTAGGCCCCTCTTTTGCAGGCGACGTTACCCTCAACCCAGTAGTTTGAGTCAGCAAGGATACAATCCTAAAGGGTCGGATTATTGAAAGATAATTAATTAAGTTATTAATGCAAATTATGGTAGGCCCCTCTTTTGGAGGTGACATTACCCTCGACTAAGTAGTCTGAGTCAGCAGGGATACAGTCCTAAATAGCCGGGTTATAGTATTAATAGTAGTTAACTTATGAGGGGATCATTGGACCCCCGCCATCCAATACCTTTGGGTATTGAAGGAGGTCCTACTAAATTTGACCCAGGTCCTTTGCAGGACCTCTAAACGCTGAACAAGGGCAAGACCCTTACCAAACCGTTCCCTTAACCCCCGACCAGGTAGCCAACATACCTCCATATAGACCGTGGAGATATGAATGGTGAAAATCTTTTATTTTATATAGACAGTAAAATAATGCCAAGACACCACGGACAAACGATAAGGAAGAATCACCTTCAACATAAGAAACTAGTTATTAAAGTCATTAATACAAAACTAATTAAGAAGTGCAAAAGATTAAAAATAAAAAGTATTATACCAAACACTTGTCTTCACCAAGTGATGTAAGATACTTAGGCAAACATGGCCTTGATTGTCAAGAACTCTTACGATCAATCTTGGATCCCGAGACGACTCACACACTCTATGATGGGCAATGGATGATGGTGGTGGATGATGGTGTTGTGATGGTGGTGGGTGGTGGATGAAGTGTGAGAGAGGTGGTGTGCCAAGGGATGAGTTGCAATGGCTCCAAGCACTCCTATTTATAGGCTGAACAGAAGCCTGGGCACGGCCCTATGTCCGCTGGGCACGGCCCCGTGCCCGTCTGACACTATCTCTCTTCATTAATTGTAATTCGCAATTACAATTAATGCGCCTGCAGTACTTTGGGCACGCCCCCGTGTTCACTGGGCACGGCCCCGTGGTGAGCAATAGAAGCTTCTACAGGTTTGTCTTTTCTGCTGCTTCTTGGGCACGGCCCCGTGCTCGCTGAGCACGGGGCGTGTTCAGTCTTCAGTCTTCTCTGTTTTGCTTGGGAGGATGCTGTCGAGGGGTCGGGCAGTCCACTTTTGTTCCCTTTCTTGTATTTATGTTAGATTTAGCTGTCTTTTTGCTTCTTTAGTTAATTTGAGCTCATTTAATCCTGAAAATACAAAAGGAAGACAAAAATACACTTTTTCCAACATTAGTACTTAAAAAGGGTTAGTTTTATGCCTCATTTGATGTAATTTATATGTTGCATTTTACACACATCAAATATCCCCACACTTGAATTTTTGCTTGTCCTCAAGCAAAACTCTTTAATATGTGGCTTACACTCCCAAATGGAATGGGTAGAAGAGAAGGTTTTGGGCTTGTCATAGAGTGTCGGGATTTTCCAAGATTGTTTAGGTTTTTTATTTATTTACAATCCTATTCGTCATGATTTATTAAAAACTTTTCATAAGGTAAATTATTTATTAAGGCATAACATACCATTCTAAAATTCCATTTATATACAAGTTCACATACCTCACGGGAGAAATCACTCACACTCGGCCGAAGGTGTATTTTTAGTGAATCACTCGAGAGCGGCATGGAACTTATTTCTACCATAAGCTTGCCAAGCAATCAATCCTCCTCCTTTTTAACTTTATACCTTTGTAAATATCAAGAGGACTTTTTGGGTGAAGGGTTAGGCTTGGGCTAAAGGTGGGTAGTTGGGTTTGTGGTTAGTGGAAAAGTGCGAAAGGCGTAAGAAGCGTCGGTTTTCGTAAAACATTTTGTTTTTGTGACTTTTTTATTATTTTTTTAATGAAGTATTTATTCAAACAAGCTTTTGTTTGAGGAGCTTTGTTTGTCTATTTCCAACTTCATTGTAAAATATCATTTTTTTTCGATAGTCACACGAAAACCGAGCTTGTTACCAAAATAAAAAGGTAAAAATAAAAAAAAGGGTTTTTGGTGGGTAAAAAGGGTGTTGGGCTAAGAAATGAAAAGGTTTAGGCTCAAAGGGGTTAACTAGGGGGAATTTTTTTTTTTGGGTAGGTGAAAAGAAAAATAAAAATAATGGTGTTGAAAGAAAAAAGGGTTAGTCCTAATGCCTCCATCATTTACTTACTTGGGTTTAAGTTGGTAAGGACCGGGAATGTATTGTCGTGGCAAGTTCTAGAGTCGTAAGAACCAGACGGCTATTCACACAAGAAACGAAAAATGAGCATTTAGCGTAAAGATGTATATTTGTATGCTCAATAAAGGCTCAAAACTCACTTTTGTGGGAATGGGTTTTTATGTGATCATGTATATATAATCAATTTTAACTAAGCTTGTCATGCCATTTCATAATTTTCTTATGTTGGTTCTTTTTATCACGACGCTATCGGTTGTAAACTTATAAAAATATAACCTTGTTAGACTTAGAATTCCCAACTTAAACTTAGACAAGTAAAAAAAATGAAAATTTTTGAAAAAATTTGGGGTGATTAGCGGTTCCAATAGAGTTTTGTGTAAGGATTGTTATTAGGACTTGCAAAATTCAAGGTTTTAGCATCCCCCCCCACACTTAAATTACACATTGTCCTCAATGTGTCCCAAAAATAAATTTTTTAGGTTGATTGAATGTGTAAAATGGTGTTAAAAGCAAAATTTTAGGTTACTGGCAGTCTGGACACGACCCCGTGGTGACCGGGCACGGCCCCGTGTTCAGGTGCCAGTAACAATAATTAAAGAAAAGAAATAGAAGTCTGGACACGGGGGCGTGTTTGGTGAACACGGCCCGTGTCCAGTTACCTGAACTGGGCATTTGTCTGCAGGATGTTCAGCACGGGGCCGTGTTAGCCGGGCACGGCCCGTGCTGAGCTTACTGTAATGGAGAAATTGTTGTCGGATGGCCCTGTTTTCGTGCATGGGCCCATGTTTCTCGTTTCCCTTGTCATCCTTAACCACCATGAGTGTGTTTTATTCTTGCAAATTAAAACTAAAAGATTAAACTTAAACTAAGGATAGTTCCGCGGATTGCCTCCGTGGTGCGCCACGTTTATAAGGGTCCTTGGCTAGACCCAAGGCAAGGTTATATGTTTTCCGAGCGGGATGTTTTGCATCCCATGTTGCACCGTCGGAGAGCATCATCCAAACTCGAATCAATAACCTTCATGTAGTTGACCGGGTCATCGTCCTCTATTCTCTTCCCAACCCCGAACTTTACTTCATTATCCCCATATTTTAAAGTGAGCGTTCCGTCATTCATGTCCACCACTTCCTGTGCGGTGGCGAGAAATGGTCTCCCTAGTATGAGGGGGACTTTGGTGTCTTCTTCCATATCAAGTATGACAAAGTCAGCCGGGTAGACGAAATTGTCGACCTTGACTAGGAGATTTTCAATGACACCTTGCGGGAATTTGACGGATTGATCAGCAAGTTGTATACTCATTTTTGTAGGACTCGTTTTCCTAGGCCGAGTCTTTTGAACATTGATGCGGGCATGAGGTTAATGCTAGCCCCGAGGTCGGCTAGTGCATTACGAACGGGGGAGTCCCCGATCGAGCAAGGAATTGTGAAGCTTCCGGGATCAATTTTCTTTTGGGGGAGTTTGTTGAGCACGAGGGCGGAGCATTCTTCTCCTAAGTTAACTAATTGCAATGTTTCAATTTTCCTTTTATGAGTGAGGAAGTCCCTCATGAACTTAGAGTATTTAGGCATTTGGGTTAGGACATCAATGAAAGGAATGTTGACATGCAATTGTTTTAGCAAACTTTCGAATTTTACGAATTGCTCATTGGTCTTTTGACGGATTAACCTACCGGGGTATGGAACCGGAGGAGCCTTGGTGGGCTCTGGAGGTGGAGGAGTGACCTTCTCTTGCTGTGGCGGAGATGTGACCTCCTCAATAGGTGCTGGCCCCTCTGCGGGACCCACGGTACGGTTCCGTAGAGTGATGAGATGAACTTGTGCCTTTGGGTTTGTCTCGGTATTACTTGGTAGCGCGCCTTGCGGTCTCTTGGAGAAATTTTGGGCTAGTTGATTTATTTGTTTTTCAATGTTTTGAATACTAGCTTGTTGATTTCTAAAAATTGATTCTAATTGTAGAAACCTATCCGAGTTTTTCTTTTCAGTGTCGGAGATGAGGCGAGATATAGTATCTTCAAACCTTTCTCGTCCACCTTGTTGTTGAGGGAAATTTTGTGACTCATTTCTTGGTTGTTGAAAGTTTGTTCGTTGGTTTACGCTTTGTTGGTTACTACCATTGCCGGGTTCTCTCCAACCAAGGTTAGGGTGATTTCGCCATCCTTGGTTGTAGGAGCCCGTTGGAGGACCCGACGGCCTAGGTCTATTATCAATGTAGTTTACCGATTCTTGTTGATCGTCTGTTTCTTTCATACAACTCCAATTTTTATGTGGCCCACCACACCCTTCACAAGCCATAACCGAGACCGTTTTTGTCATTTCCAACTTTTTTATTTTTGAAGAAAGGGCCTCGATTTAGGCTTGTAAAGAAGTGCTTTCATCAACCTTATGGGCGCCCGGGGCAATAGATTTATTGCCTCGGGGAGTGTGCCACTAGAAATTGGTTTGAGCAATTTCCTCAATTTGATTATATATTTCATGCGGGCGGCGATTACCTAAAAGTCCCCCAGAGCTAGAGTCAAGTGTTTGCCTTGTGTGTGGCAACAACCCATTATAGAAAGTGGATACTTGTTGCCATATCGCAAGGCCGTGATGTGGACACTTTCGCAATAGCTCCTTGAACCTTTCCCAAGTTTCATATAAGGATTCCCCGTCCTCTTGTGAATATGTATTAATTTCAGTCATTAATTTAGCCGTTTTAGCGGGAGGGAAATACTTATATAGAAATTTTTGGGCTTGTTCATCCCAGGTGTTTTCCGATCCAGCTGGGAGGGCGTTAAGCCAAGCTTTTGCTCGGTCTTTTAGTGAAAAAGGAAACATTCGGAGGCGGATGGCGTCATTTGATGCTCCATTGATCCGAAATGTATCACATATTTCTAAGAAATTAGTAATATGTAGATGGGGATCCTCGTCCGCAAGCCCATGGAAGGTTGCAGAGTTTTGAAGCATCTGTATCAAATGCGGCCGAAGTTCGAAGTTATTGGCTTCAACATTCGGTGCATTGATAGCGGCGCCGAGATTACCTACGGTGGGTCGTAGATAATCCATGAGGGTACGTTGGTCCGCCATTGGGAGTGGGTTCCCCGAAACCTTCTATTGGTTTTTAGCTTTTAGCCTCTTTCTGAGAAAGCGTTCGGGTTCTTCCAGAGGTTCTTTTATGTCTATATTAGAACTGGAGCTCATACACTACGTAGAGGTGGCGTCTGGTTCCAAGTCCTGCAACAAAAACAGAAAAGAATGTTGGTCCAAAGGTTCACCACGGCCCCGTGCTCAGTGAACACGGCCCGTGGCCGGAGTTACAATGATTGTTTTCCGGATCCCTGTTACTGGAGAGTTGGACACGGCCCCGTGTTGCACCGACACGGCCCCGTGGTCAGCCTTCTGTAACTCGGAAAACTAAAAACTGCCAGTAATACTTCTGGGCACGGCCCGTGTCCGACTAGGCACGGCACGTGTCCGACCAGACACGGCCCGTGCTGAGCTCTGCAGAAGCTGAAAATTTAAGAAAATCCTAAAAAAATAAAAAGAAATTAAAAAAAAATGATTAGGTCGTTGATTCCTAACTTTCTTAAAATCCTTGTGTCCCCGGTAGCGGCGCCAAAAACTTGATGCGTGTAAGTGTGTATATGTTTTAAATATATATTTTAAACCCTTTTTACACCTTTAGCCAAGTTTTAAATTTATAAAACACGATATTTACTAACACTAAACACACATATGGGCAAGTGCACCCATCGTGGACGTAGTATAGTGTTGGTAAGATACCGAGGTCGTCCAAGGACACAAGAGCTTTTAGTACCGGTTTATCCTCAACGTCTAATCAAATCGAAGTGTTTGAAAAAGATTTTTTTAAACTAAGAAAAATAAAACTAACTAAATGCTGAAAAATAAAATAAAACTAAAAACAGATAGACAAGATGAATCACTTGGATCCGACTCGTGTGTTAGTATAACCTTTGATTATTTTCGCACTTTTGCACTTGTTTAAGAGATTATCTTAGTTATTGTAGTAGGCCCCTCTTTTGAAGGCGACGTTACCCTCAACCCAGTAGTTTGAGTCAGCAAGGATACAATCCTAAAGGGTCGGATTATTGAAAGATAATTAATTAAGTTATTAATGCAAATTATGGTAGGCCCCTCTTTTGGAGGTGACGTTACCCTCGACTAAGTAGTCTGAGTCAGCAGGGATACAGTCCTAAATAGCCGGGTTATAGTATTAATAGTAGTTAACTTATGAGGGGATCAAAGAGTTTGGACCCCCGCCATCCAATACCTTTGGGTATTGAAGGAGGTCCTACTAAATTTGACCCAGGTCCCTTGCAGGACCTCTAAACGCTGAACAAGGGAAAGACCCTTACCAAACCGTTCCCTTAACCCCCGACCAGGTAGCCAACATACCTCCATATAGACCGTGGAGATATGAATGGTGAAAATCTTTTATTTTATATAAACAGTAAAATAATGCCAAGACACCACGGATAAACGATAAGGAAGAATCACCTTCAACATAAGAAACTAGTTATTAAAGTCATTAATACAAAACCAATTAAGAAGTGCAAAAGATTAAAAATAAAAAGTATTATACTAAACACTTGTCTTCACCAAGTGATGTAAGTGACTTAGGCAAACATGACTTTGATTGTCAAGAACTCTTACGATCAATCTTGGATCCCGAGATGACTCACATACTCTATGATGGACAATGGATGATGGTGGTGGATGATGGTGTTGTGATGGTGGTGGGTGGTGGATGAAGTGTGAGAGAGGTGGTGTGCCAAGGGATGAGTTGCAATGGCTCCAAGCACTCCTATTTATAGGCTGAACAGAAGCCTGGGCACGGCCCCGTGCCCGTCTGACACTATCTCTCTTCATTAATTGTAATTCGCAATTACAATTAATGAGCCTGCAGTACTTTGGGCACGGCCCCGTGGTGAGCAATAGAAGCTTCTACAGGTTTGTCTTTTCTGCTACTTCTTGGGCACGGCCCCGTGCTCGCTGAGCATGGGGCGTGTTCAGTCTTCAGTCTTCTCTGTTTTGCTTGGGAGGATGCTGTCGAGGGGTCGGGCAGTCCACTTTTGTTCCCTTTCTTGTATTTATGTTAGATTTAGCTGTCTTTTTGCTTCTTTTGTTAATTTGAGCTCATTTAATCCTGAAATACAAAAGGAAGACAAAAATACACTTTTTCCAACATTAGTACTTAAAAAGGGTTAGTTTTATGCCTCATTTGATGTAATTTATATGTTGCATTTTACACACATCAGCAGCGGCGTAGTGGAGGAGGTGAGGGTGTCGGGGGTGGCGGCGGTGACGGTGGAGGGTTCTTGTTCTTATGACCAACACCCTCATCTTCAAAACCCTCATCTTCATCTCCCCTTTCAGATCTTCAACCATTTCTGCAACTCACCACCACAAAAACCTAACCCTATCTTCTCCTTCATTCATCTCCCTCAACCTCAAAACCTTAACTCCGATCCACCTCAAATCCACCCCCCACCGCCGCCGGACCAACATCACCGTCACCAGGAGGAGAGAGAGAGAGAGAGAGGGGGGGGGGTGGTTTGATGAAGCTATCAAGGCAGTCAATCAAGGTAATGGACCACCCTCACCGTGACTGGGTTTTACCCCTTCCAAATCGGCGTGACTTGGGTTGTTTGAAGATGACGGTGGTGGTCAGTGGTGGTGCTCGAGGTGGTGTTCAGTGGTTGTAGTGTTAGTCTGATGATGGTGGTGGGGATGATGCTAGTTCAGAGAGAGAGGGAGCATGAGAAAGACGGTGATGGGGCTAGGTTTATAAAGGGTCACACATTTTTGGGTTTTATTATTTATTCAAGAGAGAGAGGCAGAATGACTAAAATACCCCTGAGCATAAAGACAAAATAGCAGGTTCTTTTTTGAAAATCTGACCTGATTTCGTTTTTGGACCAAAATGGCAACAAAATGCAAACCTCAGGGACCCATATTTAAAAATTTTGGATTTTGGACTAAAATGGAAAAAGTGAGTAAACCTCAGGGACCATTTTGGCTATTAACTCTTAACTATATATACATATTAATGCTTTATATAAAAAACAAAATTAATATATTATATTAGAGTAAATTAAAGGTTTTATCCTTTATGTTTTTACCAAATTGCAGGCGGTGTCATTTGTCTTTAAAATTGATGAGTTTTGTACTTAATGTATCAAAATCCTGCACGTTATGTCCTTTAGCCTTAACCAAGTTTTTTTTTGTTAATTCTGATCTTGTGCAAGGCACATGAGGGCATTTTTGTAATTTTGTTTTTAGGGAAATTTGTGTAATTAACTTAAAATAAATACCCCGCAATCATCACACCATTTACACCACCTGCAATTTCACACACATTCAGACACACCACCTCCATCTTTTCTACCCTCTCTCACCAAACACCACAATCACCTCCACTTCCACAACTGCTGCCACTACTCCCCACCACCGTCGCCGCCATTCCCTTCCACCACCTCACCCTGTTGCCTTCAGCACCTCCATCACCAACCCCATCTGCATCACCGCCTTCCCCAACCCCATCCCCCACCCCCCCACAAAACCCTAATCAAGATTTCAACACAAAACACAGATCTATTAACCAAATCCTCCAAGATTTGATTTTTCTGATACCCTTTTGAGGGTTCTATAATGGGTCACCCTCACAATCCCATAAACCTCATGCTACTCATCTGGGTCACCTTCACTTTACACTGCTACGACGTCGTTTTTGGAAACGATTTAGACAAACTGGTGCTAATTGAGTTCAAAAGATCCGTATCTGACCCGTCCGGAGTGCTGTCAAGCTGGAGTGAAAGCAATTCGGATATATGTTCATGGGTCAAAGTCTCTTGCGGGTCGGATTTTCGGGTTGTGGCTGCATCTCTAATTTGGTTCCAGGTAAGACTTACAAAGTGGAATGATCACCGAATGTTTTTTATGAGGTGTGGATCATTGAAGATGAGGGATACTAATGTGTAACTGAACTGGATTTGTCTAGATTGTTGTTAGGATCACAATATGAAGGGGATATTAATGTGTAATTGAACTGAATCATTCGAGATTTCTAGTATAAACACTTAGTTTTAGTATTCGATAAATTGTCGTTTAGATAAACGATACGAGGCGGATTAGTGGTGGTGGTTGAAGGGGATGGCGGTGGTGGTGGTGGGGATTGGCGACAGAGGCGGTGGAGGGGTATTTATCTTAAGTTAATTACACAAATTTCCCTAAAACGAAATTATAAAAATGCCCTCATGTGCCTTGCACATAATCAGATTTAACAAAAAAAATTAACTTGGTTAGGGCTAAAGGACATAACGTGAAGGATTTTGAAACATTAAGTACAAAACTCATCAATTTTAAAGGCAAAGGACACCGCCTGCAATTTGAAACAAACAACTTGTAATTTACTCAAAATTAAAAGAATGAACAAACCGTGGAGGTGTCGGCTGGAGTCGATGAAGGAGATTGGAGTCGGCTGGCTGGGAGGCAGCAGCGACGTGGAGGCAGCAGGGGCGTGGAGGTTGATGATTAGAGTCGGTGAAGGAGATTGGGGCGATGATTGGAGTCGGTGAAGGAGATTGGAGTCGGTCGGATGGGAGGCAGCAGCGACGTGGAGGCAGTAGGGGCGACGATTTGGGGTTGTCGGCGGTGAAAGGGGCTCAATCGGAGGTAGGGGAGGTGACGTCGGGTCAACCGGATGTGGTGTCACACCCCAACCGATGGCGGAAACATCGGGGCGCGACACTAAGCGAGTCAGATTGCTCAAGAGAATCCATAACACTACTTGTTTCGATATAGATTAATCATGATTTCATAATAAAAGCTAAATTGTCTTACAAACCAAACATGATCAAAATTGTGTCAAAAACATTCCAAAGTTTCGTCATAACCAAATATTGTCTTTCTAAGGTGTGTATCTAGAGTCACCCTAGCTTGATTTCTTCATGTTCCAACTTATCAACCTGCAACATGTATTAAAATACAATCAACAAAAATGTTGGCGAGTATACAAGTTTGGATATATAGCATAATAGTTTAATCGTATAAAACTCATATCCAACATGAACGACATATCACAAGCTTCAACATGCCAGTTAACGTGGTTCATATGATAACCCAAGTCTCCAACGCATTAACGTGCCTTTCCTACTTCGTCGCAACGAAGAGGAGGTAAAAGAATCAAAAACTTAACAATTCCCCCCAAGACTCAAAGAGCGGTGCATTACCCCTATAGCGCTATAATTGTTAAGGCGAGCTACACATGAGAACCAAACGTTCACATAGCGTAAAAGTCTCAAGTATCACAAGTATCATGTTTTCATGTTTAATGTGGATAGAGCATGTTTCAAACAAGTTTCAAGTGTCAAGTGTCTGATATAGAATACATGTTGCATCCCAAAAGTGTTTAAAACAAAAAGGGATCGAGTATACTCACAGTGGGTGCTTAGAACCAAACACTGCCTAATTGGATCTAAGGAAGTGCTGGATCAGCCTGCGTGCGGGGAACAAAGCATAAGTCCTCTAAGTGCTGACCCGGTCGGGAACAGAGTGTCGAATAGTGCAAAAATCGAGTTAAAGTGTCTGACAGACTACCTGTGTCACACCCCAACCGATGGCGGAATCATCGGGGCGCGGCACTGAGCGAAACAGATTGTCCAGAAGTTTCCATAACAACTATAATTTACCAATTATTTAAGCAACATGTCCCATACCATGTCATAAAAGATAATATAATTATTACAGACAAGATCTAGTCAAATTGTTCTGTTCCGACAACTCAGATTTCAAAATACAGACAATTGTTTATTTGTTTCTAGACCTTTCCTAGCCTTGATTTCACGGCAAGCAAAGCATATAAGCATCCTAAGCACCTGTCACATACGTTAAAGTAAAAGTCAATACATATAGTGTACAGGTGAGCATACAAGTTTAATAGATATAATAGGGTTCAAAATCGTTACACATAACCAGCACGTACACAGTGTAAAATGAGGCATGTTAGTTATCGACATGAACCTATCGATACCAATGACTGCGGGTTGACTGCCCAAGGCAGTTCGTAATACGTACTCACCACTGTGAGCCATGTAACAAATTGCCCTTAACAACCCCTGAATGAACAGGTGCTGAGTCCAAACAAATAGTACTACCGTTGCTAAGGCAGGTAGACAGCATTCCATGTGTAAACATAACAAACAAGCATTCATTAAGTCACGTATAACATGCAGTAACGGTTAGCCTTTAAATAGTGTTGCGTTGTGTGATTGATGTGATTTGAATATAGGTAACGTATGTAACACCCAAAAGTGCGAAAGCAAAAAGGGTTCGAGTATACTCACAGCGATGATGGATTGAAGGGAGCGCTTAGAGAGAATTTAGTCTGATCAAAACGATAGCATAACGATAAGCGATACGTAATAGGGTGAGAGGTGACAGTGGATCAGTCAGTACTCCATTTGGACGGCAATCCGATCGGGTGGCAATCCGCTCGGATGGTCATCCGATCGGGTGACCTTTCGAGTGGATTGTTTCCTCCTTTGGGAAGGATGTGTTTGTGTATGATGGCTTGACTTTTGAAGTTTTTGTTGTAGCATTTTGAAAACACAGAAGTGTTTCTACCCTTCAGGTCGATCGATAGAACGGCCGTTCGATCGGGCGACAATCCGGTAGGTTGGACACTTAGTGGGAACAAGTTCACAACAGTTTGTCACTCGATCGGATTGTAGTTCGATCAGGTGGCAAACCATTGTATTTGAACATGTTGAAAAATTGCTTATGTGTTGAAGTCAAGACATCACATGGTAAAGGTGGCAATCCGATCGGATGGTAGGTCGATCGGACAGCACCTCGTTCGATGTCCAGACCTTAAAGCTTTAAATAAAATTATGTGTGGGACCCAATGGTGCAAGCTGATCGGGTGGCAATCCGATCGGACAACAGTCCGATCGGTCGACACTCCATTCTGGTCGGCCTGATCGTCTTCTTTCTTGGTTGTTTTGATAGTTTTGCAGTTTTATCGAGACGGTGTGACAACGTGTTAATCAACAGAACCCCATCTTGACCCCAGTAGCCCGATCGAACAGGAATCACCCAAGTTCAACCAGTTAACCGATTCAAGACGGTTGTTCTTGGTTAACCCGATATCGATGGTCTCGTGGATAGAGGTCGGATCTTGAGCTAACACATCACAAAGATAGAGTAGAACGCTAGAATAAGGCCCGATTCTATCGGTTTTGAGTGCATTGAGTGTAAAAGAGTTGAAAGAAAGTTAGAAACCATCTTTCAATCGTTTTTTCACCGCGAATATGTTTAGATCTATGCAAGATCTTTGTTTGTTTGTGTGGAAATCGGTTAGATCCAAGTTGTTCTTGGTGGACTGAAGCCAAAACATGAAGTTCATAAGAACACCATGATGACGTCATCCTAGAACACCTTAAATCTAGTGATTTCACGGTTAAAAGTTATGATTTAAAAGATAGAAAGGTGTAGGAGTGCGTGTAGATTAAGAAGTACAAGATTTAGGACGAGATCTTACCAGAATCGTGAGAAATCGGAGAAAAAGTGAGGTTGGAGCGCTTGGTCGGACAAGAGAGTGCAAAAGTGGTAAGTGGTGATGTTTACAGGGGTATTTATAGGGTTTCCCAAAAAGGAAAGGGTGGAATGTGGCTGGTCGATCAAGCTGGCAGCCCGATCGAGTGGCTGGTCGATCGAGTGGTAGCTCGATCGAGAGGCTGGTCGATCGGCTGGTTGCTTGGTCGATTAGCCACTTGATTCGAGTGTTTGGTGCGACGAGTTTTGCAGTTTCAATTGCGATTCCGAGCATTGCGATGCGATAGAGTTTCTATTCAAATTACTTTTAATCCCAACTACTATATCTAACATACAATCATTAGTGAATTAGGATGATTCTTGTAACACCTCGAAATTTTGTGTCCAATAATGTGTTGACACGTGTCTTGAGTTTACACGTGACATTTAATATTTAATAAAGGACTAGTGTTGACAAACCTTGAAAGTGTGTAAATTCGAGGGTTATAAATGTCAAACAAGGGTAAGCATACTGTATAGTAACCCTAAACGATGCTCGTACCTTCAAACGAATAAATCATGGATCGTACGGAAGCGAAACGTGGAAGAAAGTGAGAGATTACAAGTTGCGGGGGTTATCTGTGTCAACATGTTTAATTATACCTCTGAGTGACCCTTTGACGTACCCGAGGCTTTGTAACAGTAAAATACGCTCACAAGAATATACAGTATAAATTCCGCAAAGTTTCGTTTTAAAACAAGAAAGTTATGATCAAATTCGTACGAGAAGGGTTAAAAGCGTCAACAATGAAAGTTACGGCTTTACGAATAATTAACAAGATAACCGGGGACTTAACAGTGCGGGTAAATAACACGAGGCCCTTAGTTGTAAATAATCGAGGGCCAAATCGCAAAGTTACTCCTTCAAACCCGAAAGGTCAGGTTATTAATTACCAAAGATTTCGTTACTAATTACCAGATTTTGTTAATCATTACAAAAAGATTGAAAAAGATTTAAAAACAACCTTTACGGACCGCAAGGGTCCTGCCTTACGGACCGTAAAGGGGTGAATGATTAAGCTTGTCTCCGCCACAGGCTTACGGACCGCAAGGCCCAAGCCATACGGTCCGTAAGCGATGCCCAGCGACAGAAACTTGGCTGTTGGCTGTTTAAAGCGGTAAAACAATTAAGAATGGGTTTCCCAGAGGTATGGGCGTCCCCTACTCGACCCATAGCACCTTAGGACACCTGCCATTCATCCATACTCATTTGTAGTGTGTGTTGTAATGATCTAGAGGCAAGTTGTGCACTATAAAAGGCCATTCCTAGTTCACTATTAGAACACACCTCAAAACACACTCTCTGATCATTTCTGAAGCTCCCAAGTGTTCTCCTCTAGTTCTAAGTCTTACATCAAGTCTCTGTAAGTATGCCAAACCTTCTATGGCTTTGTTTTTGCTTAGTTTAGCCTAAAAGTCAATCCGTCGTAACTAACGGTTGACTTTGCGATAAATCACGAATGGTCCAGTGAATTCTCGAATCAAAAGTAGTTATGTGTTGGTATTTATGTGGGTAATAAACCTCTAAAAGGGTTCCCCCTGATCACCACTCTAACTAGTTCAAATATCGAGTCAAACGTATGCTTAAAAAGTCAACAGAAAGCCGTTTTGCAATTTTGTACATAATCTGTAATGTATATGCTATGAAACCTGTTTTGATGGTCATAAAACATGATAATAAGTATATAAACTCGTTTAAGCAGGTTTGATTCGGCCATTTGATATATTGACCCGGTTCGGAGCCGAATGTCGCAAAAGTTTGACTTTTGCTTTGACTTCAGTTCTGACCCGTTTTAGTACAATGTAGATATGCTTTAGGACTCTCTTAGGACCAGGTCACGTGATGGTATCACCCTCTGTGACCGGTTCGTTGTTTGTCCGAGTCTTTTACGCATTTCCGTTAATTACTTAAAAGTTGACCGTAACGCCCTTTTTAAAATAAAACGAGTATTTAGGACACGTGAAGGGACCATAACCTTGCTTACTAAATTCTAAGCATGTCCCTAAGGTTTCACGCCAATCCGAGGTCTAGAATGGGAGTTATGCTAAATAGCGCATGTATAAGAAACTTTTGTAATAAACGGCGCAATTAGCATAACGCCTACCTAAACCAAGATTTCGTCACCAAAACTTTTACCCACTATAGTAAAATAATATTTTGGGATTTTTAAAGATTTTTAATTAATTTTAACCTGCTCATAACCTGCGGTTATGGCTACGGTTCGGTAAATACCGAATATGCCCTTTTCGGCCAAAACTTGAGTTCTACAAGGTCTTTTGACCCGATTCCAGTTGCTACTGATTTTAAATAATAAATAAGATATTTTAGACTTATTAAACTGATCGGGAAACTCAGGTTTCCTGTAGAACTCAGAAATCCCTTTAAAAGTCCTTAAAATGACCGGAAAACCCCTACGGGGCGTATAATGAACTAGAACTCGTTACGGGCATTATGGAAGGTATCCTATTGATACCACAACCTCTTTAAAGTATGTTGACTTAGGAAAACAGTGTAGGACTCCTACGGTTACCCGTTGCGCCTATTGCACGCACGGTTCGACTTATGTAACTAGTTTACATAAATTAGCCGATACGGGTCAAACCATATCATTTTGACCCCAAAATCCAGAGTGTGAATATTAAACCCATATAAAACAAGTCTCCGAACTTGTTGGGTCAGAATCACATTCCATTCTCGGTTTTCGCCTTTCACACGATTAAACCGTATCTATCCCTCGAAACTAACCGGTCTAGGCTACGGCTAATATAAAGACCCGTTAGGATTCTAATAGGTTATTTTAAAACCTTCGTTCCAGAATAAGGAGCCCCAGTAAAAGATATCTGTGATTTAACTGATTAAGGACAATACTTGCAAAGGTAAATACTTTTAACTTATTTTCCCTTATACGGGCTTGGGTTACGGTATATAAAATACCGCTTGATTGAGCATCAAATCTTCCATCGCTTAGGTGGTTAATTGAATAATTTGATCGGCTCATTTAAACAGTCTTGTTATTAAAAAGCCTTTGGGGGGTTAATGACCATGTCCCGGATATCCTTGGCATCATTTTACGAAATGGCCACGACCCCGACACCCGGGTGTAGGCGTACACCCGGTATGATGTCTATACTATTAAAAGACGTAGCCGATGGTTTACCCACCTCGGTTTTACGCAATGTGGTGTGTCTATTGATCTTTAACCCGGGATAGATCCGGGCTACTGAACGCAAAGAAGGAACATGTAAATCGTTCACAAGATTATAATTTTAAATAATTCTCCCAAGTTATAAAAGAAATTGTGCCTCGTGCATTCAAATCAATTTTATTAAACATTTTACAAAAGTGTCGGTTGAATGTATTTACCAGTGTAAACTGATGTATTTTCCCAAAAGATTAAGTGCAGGTACTACACGTAATCGGCTGGCAATAGCTCCTTAGCATCTTAAGAAGTCTCCAAGCTTGATGTCTTATCTGTTGAACAACATTTTTATTTATTTTGATCCCTCCTGTGGATACTATTCAACTATATGTGATACACTCGATATTACAATAAATGGTTGGATAATATTTATCTTTATGCTTCCACTGTGCATTTATATATTGTGGTTTGACTATATTGTTGCCAACTACGTCACGGTAATCCCCCACCGGGCCCACCGGTGATACACGTGGAAATAGGGTGTGACAGGTTGGTATCAGAGCCAACATTGAGTGAATTAAACACTATCCTAATGTGTTTAATCTCAGTGACACAATTGCACATACTTGAGTCTAGACAAGAACATAGGACAAATTCGAATTGTTATTCCAAGTTGTCTTTTCTTTTATTATTGTTATTTAAAGTTTTGAAAGCAGGAAATATGCCGCCAGTGATTTTCCGAGGAAGAGGAAGGGGAAGAAGAGGCAGAGGAGAGATCGTTACTCATCACGATCACGAAGCTGGACCTTCAAATACGAGAGCTCCTTCGACCACGAGGAGTGAAGAACCGCAAAGGCGAAGAGACCTTTATGAACCTGCGAGGCATTCCACCTCGCACAGCTCGACGCCATCATACCGGCACTCATTCGGGCCAAATTCCGAGAATGATCCCAACAACCCGCAACCCTCCTACATACCTCTACAGCGTTCGGTATCACACCGAAATTTTGACGACCCTACTCCATACTTCAGAGGTCAGTTTAATCCAGCTGACTACATCCAGGAACCTTCAGGCTTTGTTCCGTTAGGACCACAAGATCATTTCTCCGAAGATCATATGGACGAGGATACTGATCCGACAGAACCTGCTCGTGGTACGCCCACGCATCCAATAGAAATCTCTGATGGGTCATCCTTTCATGGTACACCCTATCAGGGACCAGATAGCTTCATGGCGTTGTTTAATCAACACGAGTGGTACCACACGCCACAGACATCACAACAGCCGCAACATCCGCGAGATCCCTCCGAGGATCCACGTTTCGTGGCAGTTACGCCACCACCTCCGCCACCGGTACAGCCAGTAATGCCTGATCCGCCAAGGCGTAGGAGGACAAATGCCCGTATGTCCACACGAGGAGGAGGGGATTTCCACTGCAGCACCCCTCGACACTCTAGTAGTAGCCACTACCCGCCAGTACTAGAAGAAGGACCTTCAAGTCCTGTACAGGAGGCGAACTCAGCACCAGCTGCACCAACTTCGCCACCATTTGGGTATGACCACCCAATACCTGCGTACATGGGTCCGACGGCTTACAACCCGTTCGAACCGTCATCTCAAGCACATTACAACTACAACTATGAGCGCGACCCATATGTGGTAGCGGCTAGGTATAATGCCCGCTATCCCGACGGAGCTCATGGAAACATGGGAGTACCGGACTACTCAGCTCATGGGTACCCAACACCTCCCAGACCTCCAGTTCCGCAACAGGCGCCACAACCACGTTTCTCTCCTCCCGAACAAGAAGAAATACTCCACCGTTTGAGCCGTGTGGAAAGAGACTTCGAGGAAGAACGTAAGAGCCACCGAGGATTCCTCAAGGGCTTAGCAAACCTACTGAAGGGCAAGAAGAAGAAACGTGACCATTAGTCCTTATGTATGTTCTAATGTAATATTTATTTTAAATAAGTCCCTGCGTGGACATTTATCATATTTCAGTCCCTACGTGGACTTATCTTTAGTCCCTACGTGGACACTTATCTTGTATTAGTCCCTGCGTGGATTTGTCTCTTATTTTAACCTCTATGTAGGTAAGTACTGTTTAAAAAGACCCGTTTAGGGCGGTGTGTAATCGTATTAAAATTATGGAATGTTATATTATGAATTTCATTTTGTTATTACTATATATGAAATAAATCAAAACCATTCCTTTTAATTTGATCTGCCTAAATAAAGAATCTTCAGAGTGAAACCTAGCCAGGTGTCTTTTAAGATCCGGCCAAGATGGTAAGACCTAATTAAAAGATTCAGATTCCCTGTTAACCTCTGTAAGCATGTTAACAATCATGACAGATGTGATTCGTTAAAGTCACACACGTCATTCTTATACAAGAATCCTTTAAAGGATTCCAAAGCCCAAATTAATGATATAATAAATCATGGGTTAAAAATCACCAATAAAGGTGATCATTTGTTAAAACATCCGTTAGTGATGTAGTGCCTACGAGCCATACTTGTTGTCATCATAAGACAACAGACAGTGGTGGTCTATGACTCCCTGTCAAGAGAAGGTAAGAGAACTACGGTTCAAACCTTCATACCTTGATTCTCCGTAATCTCGGCTAAATATTATAATAACGTCCTTGTGACTAGGTTTTTATGCCACTAGCAATATTAATTGTGATTAGGATAAGTATGTTCAAATCCTAAAAAAAAAGTGAGTAACAGATTAACCGGATATGGTCTTCGTTACCATGGTTAATGAATTACCATTAAAGACAATTCAATAATAAACTCCTAAATAGAATTTTCATTATCTTCTGCAGCAGATACAAGCTACTATGGCGAATCCTAATGGAGGAAATAGTCATACAAATGAAGATGATTATGATAATGCCCAAATAAATCTAACGGGCGCACAACTCAAGGCTCTTGTCGACAACGCTGTGCAAGCAGCTCTAGATCGACAATATACAGAATCTCGAAGCAGAACTGTTTCCAAACCACCATCAAAGCCGAAGACACACTCAAAATCCCTCAGCAAACCACCATCCAAACCCAAGAAGGACGACGATAACCACTCGTCCAAGCCCAAGAAGGACGACGACAATCACTCGTCAAACGAAAATAGTGTTCGTCGCGAAAGGGAGTATACTGATGCTTCCCGTGCCAGGGGCTGCACATACAAGTACTTCGTATCTTGTAAACCCCGAGACTTTACGGGGGAGAAGGGTGCCGTCGAATGTATGACATGGTTGGATGAGATGCACACAGTGGTGGACATCAGTGGCTGCGCGGAAAGGGATGTAGTGAAGTTTGTGTCGCAGTCGTTTAAGGGCGAGGCCCTAGCTTGGTGGAGGGCGCTGGTTCAGGCCTCGGGAAAAGCTGTGCTTTACAGCATGACGTGGGAGGAATTCGTTTCTCTCATCAAGGAAAATTACTGCCCTCAGCATGAGGTGGAGAAGATAGAGTCCGATTTTGTGTCATTAGTGATGACAAATGTGGACTGCCAGGCCTATTTGACGAGCTTCAACACGATGTCTCGCTTGGTTCCTTATCTAGTCACCCCGGAACCAAGGAGGATTGCTCGTTTTATCGGGGGGTTAGAACCCGCGATAAAGGCTAGTGTGAAGGCCTCTCGGCCTACGACCTTCAGGTCTGTGACTGACCTCTCTTTGTCCCTCACGATGGATGCCGCCCGACTGAGATCGCAGAGGAACAAAGAGGCCGAAAAGAGGAAGCGTGAGGATGATACCTCGCGAAGGTCGGGAAAGAAGCACCGTGGGAACGGTGATGGCAAGAGAGGAACAGAGTCGAGAAAAGATGGGCAACAAACCGGAGAGAAGCCCAAATGCAAAAACTGCCAAAAATTCCACTTTGGGAAATGCAGGTTTGGGCCAAACTCACAGTCCCAGTCAAAGACGCATGCTTGTGGACTGTGCAAGTCCAAAGACCACAAGACTGTGGACTGTAAGAAGATTAAAGACGCGACCTGCTACAACTGTAGTGAGAAGGGGCACATCAGGAGCAACTGCCCCAAGCTCGCCAAGAAGACCGAGGAAACCAAAAAGAATAACGCTAGAGTCTTCAAAATGGATGTGAAGGAAGCGTTGCAGGACGACAACGTAATCACAGGTACTTTTCTTGTGAATAATATATTTGCAAGGGTACTTTTCGATTCAGGCGCTGATAAATCCTTTGTAGACCAAAAATTTTGCAAATTGCTGAACATGCCTATCAAAACCCTAAATGTGAAATACGAAGTAGAGCTAGCAGACGGCACTGTAGAAACCGTCTCCACTATATTAGAGGGATGTATGATATCCATTAAGAACCATTCTTTTCCTCTATCTCTACTTCCCTTTAATCTAGCTGGTTTTGACATCGTTCTGGGCATGGACTGGTTATCACATAACCAGGCCCAGATCGTCTGCAATAGAAAACAAACTGTGCTAAAGACCCCGACTGGTGAATCGCTCACCATTCGAGGGGATACGCAGTATGGATTGCCCGAGAACGTAACTATGCTCAAAGCTTCAAGGTGTTTAAAAGGAGGCTGTGTCATCTACATGGCACAAGTGATTATTGAAGAGCCCAAATCAAGGATAGAAGACATTCCTGTCATTGCGGAGTATCCAGAAGTTTTCCCCGAAGATCTACCTGGGTTGCCACCAGATAGGCAGGTGGAATTCAGAATAGATATCATCCCTGGAGCAGCTCCCATTGCTAGAGCACCCTACAGGCTAGCACCGACTGAAATGAAGGAATTGAGGACCCAGCTGGATGAACTGTTAGCGAAAGGTTTCATCAAGCCTAGTTCGTCTCCCTGAGGAGCACCTGTCCTGTTTGTGAAGAAAAAGGACGGATCGATGCGTCTGTGCATCGATTATCATGAACTTAATAAGGTCACGATAAAGAATAGATACCCATTGCCAAGGATCGACGATTTGTTTGATCAATTGCAAGGGGCTAGCTATTTCTCGAAGATCGACTTAAGGTCGGGCTACCATCAGCTGAAGGTCCGAGATGAAGACGTACACAAAACAGTATTTAGGACCCGCTACAGTCACTAGGAGTTCCTAGTGATGCCTTTCGGGCTCACAAATGCACCGGCTGCGTTCATGGATCTCATGAATCGCGTCTGTAAGCCGTACTTGGACAAATTTGTCATCGTATTCATCGACGACATTCTTATCTATTCAAGGAATAAAGCCGACCATGAGAAACACCTACGATGTATTCTCGAATTGCTGCATCGCGAGAAACTCTATGCCAAATTCTCTAAATGCGAATTCTGGCTACGAGAAGTCCAATTTCTTGGACATGTCGTAAGCGAGCGTGGTATCCAGGTGGATTCCGCTAAGGTAGAGGCGGTCATGAATTGGCAAGAGCCAAAGACGCCCACAGAGATCCGTAGTTTCCTGGGATTGTCAGGATACTACAGGAGATTCATTGAGAATTTCTCAAGGATCGCTGCGCCATTAACTTCTCTAACCAAGAAGAAGGAAAAGTTTATTTGGGGCCCTAAGCAGCAAGAATCCTTTGATATTTTGAAACAAAGGCTGAGCAACGCTCCTGTGTTGACGCTACCGGAAGGTACCGAAGAGTTCGTAGTTTACTGCGACGCGTCACACACTGGCATGGGGTGTGTGCTCATGCAGAAAGGCAAGGTGATTGCCTATGCTTCAAGACAGTTAAAGGTGCACGAAAAGAATTACACCACCCATGACTTGGAGTTGGGTGCCGTTGTATTCGCACTAAAACTGTGGAGGCATTATCTATACGGAATCAAGTTTGTGATCTATTCAGATCACAAAAGCCTTCAACATCTGTTCAACCAGAAGAAGCTAAACATGAGGCAACGCCGTTGGATGGAGACCTTAAATGATTACGATTGTGAGATTAGATGCCATCCCGGCAAGGCAAATGTAGTCGCCGATGCCCTAAGCCGGAAAGAAAGGATGAAACCCATCCGAATCAATGCTAGGAGAATGGAAGTAAAGAATAACTTGATTGAAAGGATATTAGCTGCACAGCGAGAGGCTGTGTTGGAAGCTAATTATCATAAGGAAAAATTAGGAGTAACTGAGGAACAGTTAACTCTTCACAAGGATGGACTTTTGAGATTGAATGGGCGAATATGGGTTCCTATTTATGGAGGACTACGAGACGTTATCCTCCAGGAAGCCCATAGTTCCAAATATTCTGTCCATCCCGGAGCAGATAAAATGTATCAGGATTTAAAGGCAAACTATTGGTGGATAGGCTTGAAAAAGTCTGTAGCCGCTTATGTAGCCAAATGCTTGACTTGTGCGCAAGTCAAGGCTGAGCATCAAAAGCCATCTGGCTTGCTACAACAGCCTGAACTTCCTGAATGGAAATGGGAGTGTGTAACTATGGATTTTATCACCAAGTTACCAAAAACGAGCAAAGGAAACGATACAATATGGGTTATAGTCGATAGACTGACTAAGTCAGCTCATTTCTTACCCATTAAGGAGACTTATAGCTCCGACACTTTAGCCCAGCTGTATGTTGATAAGATTGTGGCCTTACATGGCATACCTGTATCTATTATCTCTGATAGGGATACTAGGTACACGTCACATTTCTGGAAGAGTTTCCAACAATCTTTGGGCACACGTTTGAATTTCAGTACGGCTTACCATCCTCAGACAGACGGTCAGAGTGAGCGTACTATTCAAACGTTAGAAGACATGCTGCGAGCATGTGCTATCGATTTAGGTGGTAGTTGGGATAAGAACCTACCCCTAATCGAATTCTCCTACAACAATAGCTACCATACCAGCATAAAGGCTGCGCCTTTCGAGGCATTATACGGTAGGAAGTGTAGATCGCCTGTTTGTTGGGCGGAAGTGGGAGAGGTCCAATTATCAGGACCAGAGATAGTTTTCGAGACAACGGACAAGATTGTCCAGATTCGGGAACGTCTCAAGGCTGCCCGTGATAGGCAGAAAAGCTACGCTGACCCAAAGCGTAAGGATTTTCACTTCGATGTAGGTGAAAAAGTGTTGCTAAAGGTATCACCCTGGAAGGGGGTGATGCGCTTCGGTAAGAAGGGTAAACTGAGCCCGCGATACATAGGACCTTTTGAGGTTATCGAACGGGTCGGGTCAGTTGCCTATAAATTAAACTTACCAGAAGAGCTCAATGGAATTCATAATGTGTTCCACATCTGCAATCTAAAGAAGTGCTTCGCTGATGAATCATTAGTGATCCCACACACAGATGTGCATATAGATGAGAGCTTGAAATTTGTGGAGAAGCCTTTGTCGATTGAAGACCGACAAGTGAAAAAGCTCCAAAGAAAACATGTGCCGATAGTTAAGGTTAAATGGGATGCCCGGAGAGGTCCCGAATTCACGTGGGAAGTTGAATCCACGATGAAAGAGAAATATCCCTATTTGTTTGAGTAAATCTCGGGTCGAGATTTATTTTAAGGGGGTGAGGATGTAACACCTCGAAATTTTGTGTCCAATAATGTATTGACACGTGTCTTGAGTTTACACGTGGCATTTAATATTTAATAAAGGACTAGTGTTGACAAACCTTGAAAGTGTGTAAAATCAAGGGTTATAAATGTCAAACAAGGGTAAGCATACTGTATAGTAACCCTAAACGATGCTCGTACCTTCAAACGAATAAATCATGGATCGTACGGAAGCGAAACGCGGAAGAAAGTGAGAGATTACAAGTTGCGGGGGTTATCTGTGTCAACATTGTCACACCCCCAAAATCCACCTGCAGAGTATCACCGCTTGGGAGCGTGACATGACCAGGATCTTAACCACCAATCATATTAAACGTGTAATATAGTTAAGTATAGCGGAAGCATTTAAGTAACCCAACATAAATATTAATGTATGAATCATCATAAGTGTTGAAATAGCATTCACGATCCTTTGCCCACAACGACCTGCTCCTCCCTGTGCAAGCTCCATAATGTACCTAAGGCCCTGCAAGGCATGCAGCAGAGAGTCAACAACTAGTTGAGCGAGTTCACAGAAAGTAAGTTCAGTAATAGAATGGTATAGCAAGCATTGCGTTCGTTCATCTCATCATGCATCGTATTAGTTCGTTCATTGTTCATGTATAGTATTGGTTTCCTTCGCGGGCCCTTTCGGCATGTATGCGAAGATTTGGGTTAATACTCCCAAATATCCTAGACTATGTATATTTGTATCGCTGGCCACCCTGGCATGTGTGCGAAGTTCTAATATGTTTAGTTCGCAGCCTTCCCGAGGCATGTGTGCGAAGATCAGTCATAATTATCGCAGCCAACCCTTGGCGTGTGTGCGAAGATCTGTTCAAGTAGGTATACTAGTCTAGCCGTATCTTATCATTCACCATCCTCACCCTGAGGACTCGTATCATTAAGTTCCATTAACTAAGTATGTACGTATAGTTCATTCAATCCCATTCCCACCCTGGGAACCCCCATGCCTTGGCTGTGTGAACTCACCTTAGGTTGCTCGGCAGATACACAGAAGAGAGAGTGTTCTTGAACTAACAGTGGTCAACCACGTCCTAACAGGGTTACCATACGAGTCAGGTTTTGACTAAGGTAATGCACGTAAGAATCACATAAGTTAACACGTTACTATCACGTATAGATCATGGCAACATCGTATAGCACGTAAACAGTCAAGAGTAAAATAAAATCATACTTGTGCGTTTCGGATGGTTGGGCCATTGAGCTTGTGCGAGCCCAACCATCTTGTACGATATAAATGTCTAACCCAAACAATACCCGGCCCAATCATATAACAATCAAACATGAAGGCCTCGGCCCAGATAAATAAACAGTCCAGAAGTTTAATCGGCCCAAACAATTATCACAATTTAAGAACGTATTGGCCCAAAAATGTATAAGTGATCCCGTAATATAAGCGGCCCAATTATAAAACCAATAGTGGACTTGTGCGGTCCAACTTAGGTTGTGCGATCCGATCAGTTGGGCTGCCCGGCCCTTTCTCGCAACATATTAACTTGTGCGATCAATGCGGCCTTGTACGATTGGTCATGCTTATGCGAACAGGCTTCCTTGTGCGAACCGATCAGCTTGTTCGATCCTAACAGCTTGTGCGACCGGGGCGTCTTGTGCGAACAGATCAGGTCTTGAATGACCTGATCTTGTGTGATGTGTGAAGTGCCTTGTGCGATCGGTTAGCAAATTTCCGGATTTCATGCTTTCGGTTACACATTCAATAGTTTCCAAACATAACAATTATCAATCAACAGGTTTCCAATTTCCCGATTAACATGCAGCCGATCAAACAAGTGTTTTTCTAAGTAATTTCTTATGAACCCTAATAATCACATCATAAACAATTACCTAATAATTTGTATGATCATGAAGCCGAGAATATCAACTGATTCGGTTTAAATCATCATACACGTATGGCCGATTATCAATAAGACTTCTAATTAGTATTAGCATCATATGATTAACGAGACTACTAACATCATCAACAATCATGCAATCGAACATGTAAACATACATCAAAGCTGGAATTGTTATGTAGATCATGCAATCCAAAGATTAACAAAACACTTATGTTGGTGAACAATGATCACTCCTAGACTAGTGGTTCGATTGAATCACAACATCATATAAACATCATGTAAACGCATAGATCATAACATCATCACATACTATCGAAATATAATATCATCACTAACCGGTTGGAAATCAAAGAGAGAGACGATGATCCTCTTGTGCCTTGTGCCGTCGGGTTCGAGCAAAAGAGAGAGAGAGCTAGGGTTTTGAGAACTTGTGTGTGTGGGATATGTTTGTAACAATTGAGGAACAACACCCTAAGGGTGTTTGTTTGCGTGAAAGGGGAGTGGGCCGAGCCCAACTCGGTTGCCACTAACTCAATTACAACGGTGTGGCCCAAAGGCCTTGTGCGGTTGAGTGGTGTTGTGCGGTTCGGGTTTCATCCAACATGTATTTCACACATTCACATATTTCATAAACCATAAAGTTCACATAATCACACATCAATATATCATTCACATAATCATTCAAGTTCACAAAGTCACGTATCGTGCACATATGTTACATCAAAGTAGGTCCGAAATACGAGTTGTCACAAACATGTTTAATTATACCTCTGAGTGACCCTTTGACGTACCCGAGGCTTTGTAACAGTAAAATACGCTCACAAGAATATATAGTATAAATTCCGCGAAGTTCCGTTTTAAAACAAGAAAGTTATGATCAAATTCGTACGAGAAGGGTTAAAAGCGTCAACAATGAAAGTTACGGCTTTACGAATAATTAACAAGATAACCGGGGACTTAACAGTGCGAGTAAATAACACGAGGCCCTTAGTTGTAAATAATCAAGGGCCAAATCGCAAAGTTACCCCTTCAAACCCGAAAGGTCAGGTTATTAATTACCAAAGATTTCGTTACTAATTACCAGATTTTGTTAATCATTACAAAAAGATTGAAAAAGATTTAAAAACAACCTTTACGGACCGCAAGGGTCCTGCCTTACGGACCGTAAAGGGGTGAATGATTAAGCTTGTCTCCGCCACAGGCTTACGAACCGCAAGGCCCAAGCCATACAGTCCGTAAGCGATGCCCAGCGACAGAAACTTGGCTGTTGGCTGTTTAAAGCGGTAAAATAATTAAGAATGGGTTTCCCAGAGGTATGGGCGTCCCCTAATCGACCCATAGCACCTTAGGACACCTGCCATTCATCCATACTCATTTGTAGTGTGTGTTGTAATGATCTAGAGGCAAGTTGTGCACTATAAAAGGCCATTCCTAGTTCACTATTAGAACACACCTCAAAACACACTCTCTGATCATTTCTGAAGCTCCCAAGTGTTCTCCTCTAGTTCTAAGTCTTACATCAAGTCTCTGTAAGTATGCCAAACCTTCTATGGCTTTGTTTTTGCTTAGTTTAGCCTAAAAGTCAATCCGTCGTAACTAACGATTGACTTTGCGATAAATCACGAATGGTCCAGTGAATTCTCGAATCAAAAGTAGTTATGTGTTGGTATTTATGTGGGTAATAAACCTCTAAAAGGGTTCCCCCTGATCACCACTCTAACTAGTTCAAATATCGAGTCAAACGTATGCTTAAAAAGTCAACAGAAAGCCGTTTTGCGATTTTGTACATAATCTGTAATGTATATGCTATGAAACCTGTTTTGATGGTCATAAAACATGATAATAAGTATATAAACTCGTTTAAGCAGGTTTGATTCGGCCATTTGATATATTGACCCGATTCGGAGCCGAATGTCGCAAAAGTTTGACTTTTGCTTTGACTTCAGTTCTGACCCGTTTTAGTACAATGTAGATATGCTTTAGGACTCTCTTAGGACCAGTTCACGTGATGGTATCACCCTCTGTGACCGGTTCGTTGTTTGTCCGAGTCTTTTACGCATTTCCGTTAATTACTTAAAAGTTGACCGTAACGCCCTTTTTAAAATAAAACGAGTATTTCAGACACGTGAAGGGACCATAACCTTGCTTACTAAATTCTAAGCATGTCCCTAAGGTTTCACGCCAATCCGAGGTCTAGAATGGGAGTTATGCTAAATAGCGCATGTATAAGAAACTTTTGTAATAAACGGCGCAATTAGCATAACGCCTACCTAAACCAAGATTTCGTCATCAAAACTTTTACCCACTGTAGTAAAATAATATTTTGGGATTTTTAAAGATTATTAATTAATTTTAACCTGCTCATAACCTGCGGTTATGGCTACGGTTCGGTAAATACCGAATATGCCCTTTTCGGCCAAAACTTGAGTTCTACAAGGTCTTTTGACCCGATTCCAGTTGCTACTGATTTTAAATAATAAATAAGATATTTTAGACTTATTAAACTGATCAGGAAACTCAGGTTTCCTATAGAACTCAGAAATCCCTTTAAAAGTCCTTAAAATGACCAGAAAACCCCTACGGGGCGTATAATGAACTAGAACTCGTTACGGGCATTATGGAAGGTATCCTACTGATACCACAACCTCTTAGGAAAACAGTGTAGGACTCCTACGGTTACCCGTTGCGCCTATTGCATGCACGGTTCGGCTTATGTAACTAGTTTACATAAATTAGCCGATACGGGTCAAACCATATCATTTTGACCCCAAAATCCAGATTGTGAATATTAAACCCATATAAAACAAGTCTCCGAACTTGTTGGGTCAGAATCACATTCCATTCTCGGTTTTCGCCTTTCACGCGATTAAACCGTATCTATCCCTCGAAACTAACCGGTCTAGGCTACGGCTAATATAAAGACCCGTTAGGATTCTAATAGGTTATTTTAAAACCTTCGTTCCAGAATAAGGAGCCCCAGTAAAAGATATCTGTGATTTAACTGATTAAGGACAATACTTGCAAAGGTAAATACTTTTAACTTGTTTTCCCTTATACGGGCTTGGGTTACGGTATATAAAATACCGCTTGATTGAGCATCAAATCTTCCATCGCTTAGGTGGTTAATTGAATAATTTGATCGGCTCATTTAAACAGTCTTGTTACTTAAAAGCCTTTGGGGGGTTAATGACCATGTCCCGGATATCCTTGGCATCATTTTACGAGATGGCCACGACCCCGACACCCGGGTGTAGGCGTACACCCGGTATGATGTCTATACTATTAAAAGACGTAGCCGATGGTTTACCCACCTCGGTTTTACGCAATGTGGTGTGTCTATTGATCTTTAACCCAGGATAGATCCGGGCTACTGAACGCAAAGAAGGAACATGTAAATCGTTCACAAGATTATAATTTTAAATAATTCTCCCAAGTTATAAAAGAAATTGTGCCTCGTGCATTCAAATCAATTTTATTAAACATTTTACAAAAGTGTCGGTTGAATGTATTTACCAGTGTAAACTGACGTATTTTCCCAAAAGATTAAGTGCAGGTACTACACGTAATCGGCTGGCAATAGCTCCTTAGCATCTTAAGAAGTCTCGCAAGCTTGATGTCTTATCTGTTGAACAACATTTTTATTTATTTTGATCCCTCCTGTGGATACTATTCAACTATATGTGATACACTCGATATTACAATAAATGGTTGGATAATATTTATCTTTATGCTTCCGTTGTGCATTTATATATTGTGGTTTGACTATATTGTTGCCAACTACGTCACGGTAATCCCCCACCGGGCCCACCTGTGATACACGTGGAAATCGGGGTGTGACAATTCTATCTTGCGTCCGGCGTTTGCGATTCGATTGCGATTGAGTTTCAATTGCGTTTCAATTAATCACTTCAACATAAACATAAATAAACATGCACAAGTAACACATAAGGCACACACACACATAAAACAATATCCAGAACGCGTAATTCGAGTTGCGAGCGCGATTGCAATAAGCGATAAAGCGCACAAACATGCGATAAACATCGAATAAACCTCGATTAGTACTAATTACACCACATAATACAACTAACGTAAAAACATAAAAAGACTGACTACAAGTCAAAGAAGTCAAAACAGGAATTGAGCAAGGAGTGACAGATCGCATTTAGCAATCTTTTCTTCCTTTGACTTTAATCTTGACTTTGACTTTGACTTTCGAAACACGGGGTGTTACAGCCTCCCCTTGTTTAGGGAATTTCGTCCCCAAATTAGGATTCGGCTGTAACAAACAACTGCGGGTACTTCGCCTTCATGTCGCTTTCGAGTTCCCAAGTGAACTCTGCGCCTCGTTTGCCTTCCCATCGAACCTTTACAATGGGAATGCGCGAGCGTCTGAGCTGCTTGGTTTGGCGATCCATGATTTCGACAGGCTTTTCCACGAAGTGTAGCGTTTCGCGTACTTGGAGATCTTCCAGAGGCACAAATAGATAATGTTTCAGCCAGGCATTTTCTAAGGTTAGACACATGGAAAGTCGGATGAACGTTGTTAAGTTCCTCCGGTAGTTCGAGTCTGTAGGCCACTTTTCCGATCCTTTCCAGAATCTTAAAGGGTCCAACGTATCGAGGCGTGAGTTTCCCTTTCTTGCCGAATCTAACCACATCCTTCCAAGGTGATACCTTTAGGAGTACATGGTCGCCAACGTCAAATTCAAGGGGCTTGCGTCGTCTATCGGCGTAACTTTTCTAATGACTCCGAGCTTTCAACAAGTTGTCTCTTATTTGGAGGATTTTGTCAGTTGTTTCTTGCAGTAGCTCAGGACCAGTTAATTGTGAGTGCCCGATCTCATGCCATACAATAGGCGATCGACATCGTCTTCCGTATAAAGCCTCAAACAGTGCCATTTGAATGCTGGAATGATAATTGTTGTTATACGAGAATTCGACTAACGTCAGGTAAGCGTCCCAATTACCACCGAAATCTATGACGCACGAACGGAGCATGTCTTCAAGGGTTCGAATAGTTCTCTCAGTCTGACCGTCGGTTTGAGGGTGGAATGCGGTACGCAGATTAAGCGTAGTACCGAGAGCCGCTTGAAACGTTTCCCACAGTCGCGAGGTAAACCGAGCATCACGGTTAGAGATGATGTTGCGAGGCATCCCATGACTACAAATGATCTCATCAGTGTAGATTCGCGCTAAATGTTCTACCTTGTAGTCTTCCCGTATTAGTAGAAAATGAGCAGATTTGGTCAAACAGTCAACGACAACCCTGATGCTGTCGTGACCTGATGGCGTGCATGGAAGTTTGGTTATGAAGTCCAGAGCGATACTCTCCTACTTCCATATAGGGATCGGGGGTTGTTCGAGTAAGCCAGAGGGTCTTTGATGTTCGGCCTTAACTTTCGAGCAAGCCAGGCATTTTCCGACGTATAGAGCGATATCCCTTTACATGCCCGACCACCAGTACTTGTAGCGAAGGTCCTGGTACATTTTGTCGGCACCGGGATGAATAGAATACCGGGATTTGTGGGCTTCGTCCATTAAAATCTGTCGCAAATCGTTCCGCTTAGGGATCCAAATTGGGTCCAGATAATGGAACATCCCATTCGACTTATTCACAAGATGGGCTCCATCGTGGTGGATTCTTTCCATCTTCAAGGTTCACTTGGTAAAACATGCATGCTGCGCTTCGCGAATGAGAGACTCGAGAGATGCTGGGCTGGAATATTAGGAATGCTATGCAGATAGCTTCGTCGGCTGAGAGCGTCTGCAACGACATTTGCCTTGCCTGGGTGATAACGAATCTCACAGTCGTAATCGTTGAGAAGTTCTACCCATCGGCATTGACGCATATTAAGTTCTTTCTGATCAAAGATATGTTGTAGGCTCCTATGATCGGTGAAGATCGTACACTTTGTAGCATACAGGTAGTGTCGCCAAATCTTTAATGCAAAAACAACTACGCCTAGCTCGAGGTCGTGGGTTGTATAGTTCTTCTCGTGGATCTTGAGCTGACGAGATGCGTAGGCGATAACCTTGTCTCGTTGCATGAGAACACAACCAAGACCAAGGTTTGAGGCATCGCAGTAGACAATGAAGTCGTCGTTTCCGTCGGGTAAAGTGAGGATAGGAGCATTGCAGAGCATAAGTGTAACACCCCGTGTTACCGAATGTCAAAGTCAAAGTCCAAGTCAAGTTTGACTCCTTTGACTGTAATTAGTCTATTTTATGTTTTATTAATTGTATTATGTGGAGTAAGTGTTGTTAATCAAAGTAATCGAATGTTTAATCGACGCGAAACGCTTTACGACTGTGAATAGTAGGAAGTAACAATGCGATAAAGTTAATCAATCTATATTACGTGTGTGTGTGCTTTACGTGTTACCTGTGTGTGCTTACTTTACGTTAGGTGTGGTGATCAATCGAATCGAAACTCGAAACTCAATCGAACTCAATCGAAATCGAATTATAATGAATGGTAGCGAAAGGATAGTGTGAAATATAGATGCTTGTATGTAGATATAGTGGTTGGGATTAAAAGTAATTTGGATAGGAAACTCTATCGTATTCATATCATCCTCAATCGAAATCGAAATATCAGAAATCGTCGCACCGAACACTCAAAGCAGGCTGTGGATCGAACAGGCTCCTAGCCGATCGAACAGCCCAGCCGATCGGACGGACTATCTGATCGAGCAGGCTGTCCGATCGGGATGCCTGGCCGATCGACCAGCTCTTTCCCCTTTTGGAAGCCTATAAATAGGCCTGTCATTGTCATTCTTTCCACTTTTGGAAACCCTCTGACCGACCAGCTCGTATTCTTCACTATTTCTCAGATTTCTCTCAATCCCGGTAAGATTTCATCCTAAATCTTGTACGATTTTGATCTATGCACACTCCTACACCTTTCTATCTTTCAAATCTTGATTTCTAACCGTGAAATCATCAAGATCTAAGTATTCTAGGATGATGTCTTCATGGTGTTCTTCAAGAACTTCATGCCTTGGACACAATCCACCAAGAATCACTTGGATCTAGCCGATTTCCACATAAACAAACTAAGATCTATCACAGATCTGAACATTTACATGGTGTGAAGGATTGAAAGAAGGATTTCCATCTTTCTTTCAACTCTTTTACACTCAATGTCTTCAAACCGGTAGAAACGGAGCTTGAGCCAACTCACTAATCATTCTAATAGTTGCGTGGTTCAAGATTCGAATTCTATCTACGAGGTTCACCGATTTCGGGTTAAACTATAAACTCCGTTCCGAACCGTTCACCGGCCGGACTTGGGTGATTCCTGTCCGAGCAGGAGAAACAAGTAAGAATGAAGGTGCCCTGGTTCAGCTCGTTGTCAAAATACCTCGATATAACGTCAAACAATCAGAACAGCCAAGTGTTAGACGAACAGGCCGACCAGGTCTGAATGCTAGCCGATCGAACAGGCTGTTCGAACGAACAGCCCAACCAATCGGACATGTCAGCCGATCGACCAGGACAGCCGATCGGCTAGCAAATGGCCCCACTCTTTGACAATTTCACGAAGTCTAGTATTGAACGAAGTGCTGTTCGATCGAACTACGGTTTGGGTTGAATTACTCTTCGGATCATGAGATACTATGCTTTAACACTTAATCGGTTTTTCAACTCGTTGGACGTATTGGAATGCCACCCGATCGAACATGCCGACCGATCAGGTGACATCCCACTGAGGACCCGTTCTGAAGTACCTAACCGATCGGTTAAGCCGGCCGATCGAACAGGCCGTTCGATCGATCGACCTGAAAGGTAAGGACACTTCAGTGTTCTCAAATACTACAACGAAAACTTCAAAAGGACAAGCCATCATACACAAACACATCCTACTCAAAGGAAGAAACAATCCACTCGAACAGTCCAACCGATCGAGCCTACCAGCCGATCGAACAGGCTGTCCGAACGAACTGCCTAACCGAACGAACAACTCGTTCGATCGAACCTACCGTTCGATCGACCAGGCTGTTCGACCCATCATCACTTGTTTCCATTTTATGCGTTACTCATCATTATGCTATCAAACTATTCAGGCTAACCCCACTCTCAAGCGCTCCCTTCAATCCATTAATCAATCGCTGTGAGTATACTCGAACCCTTTTTGCTTTAGCACTTTTGGGTGTTACATACGTTACTTATCTAAAATCACAATCGAACACACTACTCAATTATTTAAACGCTAACCGTTCTGCATGTATTACGTGACTAAATGAATGCTTGTTGTTATGTTTACACGTGGAATGCTGTCTACCTGCCTTAACGACGTAGTACTATAGTTTGGACTCAGCACCCGTTCACACGGGGGTTGTTAAGGACAATTACTTGCATGGATTACGGTGGTAATCATGTATTGCGAACTGTCTCGGACAGTCAACCCGCAATCATTGGTATCGATAGATCCATGTCGATAATTAACATGCTTCGTTTTCGTCTGTGTACGTGCTGGTTATGCGTAAACTATTTCGAACTCTATATGCTATATCAAACTTGTATGCTCACCTTTACATTTTACGTATTGACTTATTTTAACGTATGTGACAGGCAGTTACGATGCTTATCTGCTAGGAAGGCGAGCTTAGAATAAGCATCTAGAGCATAGTTGTCTGTAGATCTTGCAGATCGAGTCTCTAGAGGCATTTGAACAATTATATTATTTTTATATTTAAAATCTGAGTTGTCAGAACAGAATATTTGACTTGATGTTATCTGTAATAATTTGTTTGCTATTTGAGGTACGGTATGGGACGTATTATATAAATTGAATAGTGATAATAATTGTTATGGAAACTTCTGGACAATCTGTTTCGCTCAGTGCCATGCCCCGATGATTCCGCCATCGGTTGGGGTGTGACAATAAGCTTGAGGGTTTGGAAAGCAGACTCTTGTTCAGTTCCCCAAACAAAAGGATTGTCTTTATGAGTGAGAGCGGTAAGCGGCACAACGATTTTAGAGAACCCTTCGATAAATTAACGCTAATAGCCTGCTAGTCCGAGAAAAGAACGAACTTCAGACGGGTTCTTCGGTGTAACCCAACTCTTAACTGCTTCAATCTTCGCGGGATCGACATGAATACCTTGACTATTGACAATGTGACCGAGGAATTGAACCACCACTAGCCAAAATTCACACTTGGAGAACATGGCATAGAGTCGATTCCCTTGGAGTAGCTCGAGAACCAAACGTAGATGCTACGCGTGTTCGGCTTTCGATTTGGAATAGATCAGGATATCATCGATGAATACGATGACGAAGCGGTCAAGAAATGGTTTACACACCCGATTCATCAGATCCATGAAAACCGCGGGTGCGTTTGTCACACCCTGGCTTTTGCGGAAGCGTGGGTTTATTTGGTGTGACTTCTTAATACCATAGCAATTATCATAACCATGCTATATGAAAATAAAACAAATGATGTTCATCCATTCATAAAGTTTTTAAAGTTACCATGACAACATTGTTTTAAAAAGTCGACACAAGACTTAATACAACCACGACATAATGAAAACATGTTCATATGACATAACAAAAGGCTTGACTAAAAATACGGTTTAAGACTTGTAACCCGTCCAGGCAAGGGTCACACTTCCTAAACTCGGATGACATCATTATTCCCTACGCAGCTTGACGTGATTGCATACCTTGCCAGATCCACTAATTTCCTGAAATACATGTAGTTTGAAAAATCAACAAAAGTTGAGCGAGTTCATGTAAAAATGAGTATGTATAAACCTTTAAAGTATGTATAAAAGTCCCTGGTATGTAGCAATAAGAAAAAAGAGATCACCAATGGGTTGCAAAGCCACTGGTATGTGTGAGAAAGTGCAGGGAAACTCAAACCTAGCAAATTTGTTACCGGGCTTCGACTGGAAGACACAGTCACCTCTATGGGCCGCCCCGGCCTCACGGGTGTGGGCTCGCTACACCCAAATAGATCTATCACTCTTGTGTCCCTCGGTCCTAACAACGAGGATTAATGGCCTCAAGTGTTGTACCCACCCCTTACATGATCTAGTAGTATAAACCCTCCCTACGCTAACCATGCCATGTAATAAATGTTGTAATAATTGTCGCATGTATTTCACCCCGAAAGTATAAAACTGAAAACAGTAAAGAGAAAAGGGGGACATGAACTCACAGAAGTGCGTATCCTGAAACGTCAATCTCAAACTCGATCCGCTGCGTGACGACCTACATGTACTAATGCTTATTAGACGGATGGCCGTGCCTTGGCTTAGGGTTTAACGTTCTTGGAAAAATAGTTCGGCAACTATTTCGTATCCACACTTCTTAATTATTTTATAAGTGTATTTCCTTCCCAAGGATGGGGGTTTTTATACATGTACACGTTATAATTCTGAAAAATATATTTTAAGTCCCACTTAGAAAATATATTTAATTTACTTGTCCAAAACATTTTAATTCCAAAATATATATTTTTCCCAAAAATATTATATTTTACCTCACACATTTTCCAAAATAATACTTTATCAAAACATACGTATGGGAGTATTTTCTGAAATATACATAAGTTACGTTTTAGCGTGTCGTAAAGCAACAATACTTGTGTAACTTAAATATTTATTTTGTGAGAGCGTTGGTATTATTTTGGAGTCGTAATTTCATGGTATTTTCAAGTTATATTATTTTCACCCTAAAAATAATATATCTAGTGCACATAATAGCAAACAATCACACAAGCGTTTTATTATAAAATATATATATTCTAAATATATATTTATCAAAATTTTATTTACGAAAATCCACCTCCGATACTTGGTAATTTTTGGAATAAAAATGATGACGAAGTTTATTTAGAAAAATAAAGTTAAAAATATATTTCTAAACTCTTGTTAGAAAAATATTTCTAAGTGTTGAAATTCTAGAAAAATTTCGCCAGAGTTTCCTTTGTAAATGGAGGCGTCCATGCTTACTAGCATATCATTTTCTTTTGTAAGATCATTCAAAGAATCATCAACCAACAATATACAATCTCTAATCACCAATCTTGACAAAAATAAGCATAAATCATAAACTTATGAACTTGAAATATTTATAAAAGCAAGTAGTAACTTACTAGCATAATTAGTGAGTCTTGTTACCTTTAAAAATGTGATTAGTTTCTTAAAAACTTTATTTTTAAAGGATTTGAACATTTACAACTTCTAGTCATGATTTCCAAAAATATTTCTTTGTGAAATTTTCGTGTTACACAAGTGTTTATACACTTATTTACTTACTAAAAATGTGTTTAGTTCATACAATATCCAAGTTTTAACAAAACTCATATCTTTCACTTGGTTCTTTCGAAAAACCACTCATAGATCTTTAGATCTACAAGTTTACAACTTATTTTGGTCTTTATTTTTCAAGGAAACATGTATGTAATCAAGTTCATAGCTTATGTGTGGATGATTTCATCATCCACAACATTTTTAACCTTCACATCTTGCTAGTTCATGTCTTTAAACATGATCTAGCAAGTGTATGTGATGAACCATATCATTCTATCTAACATACAACATACACTAAGCATAACAACACAAGATCAACATGATTTCATCACTACTTTAACCATTTTTCATCTCTAGTTAGTTTATACTTCAAGACTTTGATTATGTTCTTTAGAGTTCTTACATTTTCACCATTCTTTTTACTATTAACCACCAAGAATATGAACAAGATGAAGATCTAAGGCACTTACCACTAGCACAAGGCTAGGGGAGAAACAAGGCGAAAAAGTGATGGATAAAAGAAAACAAGAGCGGTCCTTGAGTTTCCGAGTACACCAAGCTTACTTGTTCGGTCTCTAGCACCCTTGGATATGTATGGATTGCTTGAAAAAGACTTGAAGGTGGTGGTATGGTGGTGTGGTGGTGGCGGCCGAACCAAAGAGAAGAGAGGGAGGAGAGAGTTGTTTGTTTGTTGAGTTTGTGAATGAAAGCTTCAAGACTTGTGTGCTTATTTATAATCCATATTTTACCATTAACCTTTGTACATTGTGTTTCATTAACCACTAGCATTTGCAAATAAAATAATGAAAAGAATGGTGGGGGTGTCCCACCCTTACACAACCGTCGAAGGGGGGGGGGGGTATGGGGTTGGGTTGTAATGTTATGGTTACCATCTAGTTAAGATTTAATTGTTAAGTTAGTATGTTATGATGCATTATTATTTTTAAGGTGTGTTAGGGTGTTCGGGGACCCTAACTAGCTCAGAAAAGTAAAAACAATGCGTTTGGCAATATTTTTATGTTTCGGGTAAAGTCCAGTTGTTCGGTTGGGTGTTGTCCGTTAAAGTGCTAAATTAGTCTTTAAAGTGTCTTTTATGTGACACGTTTAATTCCCAACAATTTGGAAAATATCTAGGACTATTTTGTCAAGTTTTTGCACTTTACTAGCTTTATTAAATGCTGATTTTTGGTTATTTAGTGCAGAATTCTGCACTTAAAGTATGTTTTAGGCACTTCCGGACACTATAACTATCACCTAGTGATGCAGTTTTATGGTCCTCACTTCCCTACACTCCCTACTAGTGTAGTATTCTATTCCTGGCTCACACTGGCCTAAAAAACAATGTCTGTCTAGGTGCTGGCATTATCAGCATGTTTTCTGGGTTATCCGCTCACTGTGCTAACTATGCTTTATGCATCAAGTTTGTCACTAATGTTTGTATAAAATAAATGAAGTGACAGTATAAAGTATGATGCATCTGTATGTATGTAACAGAAATCAGAAAGCAGTTTAATCACAGTTGTAATCAAGCACAGTCATTAAGCATAAATTAATTATTAATTAATTGTACGGATACCTGGAATTGTGAGGGTTGTCACATTCTCCCCCCGTTAAGAAAATTTCATCCCGAAATTTTAGGTTCTGCTTCTAGTTGCAGGGGTCTTGTGAAATAAATGGGGGTACTTTTCTTTCATACGATCCTCACGTTCCCACGTGAATTCTGGACCATGTCTTGCATTCCATCGAACTTTAATGAGCTTGACACTTCTCTTGCGTGTTTTGTTAATCTTCCAGTCAGTAACCTCACCAGGTTCTTCAATGAAATGGAGCGTGTCGTCGACATGAACTTCGTCAACAGGAATGACTATTATCTCTTATGTTGGACTCTTTTTCAGGTTTGATACATGGAATGTATCATGAACACCATTAAGTTCAGCAGGTAAGTCCAACTTGTAAGCTACAAGCCCAATCCTTTGCAGGATTCTGAATGGGCCAATGTAACGCGGATTCAGCTTCCCACGCTTTCCAAAGCGTGCCACACCCTTCCAGGGTGAAACCTTCAATAAGACCATATCTCCCACCTCAAATTCCAGAGGTTTCCTCCTTCGGTCCGCATAACACTTTTGACGATCGCGAGCCGCCTTGATGCGCTCTCGGATCCGTGCAATCTTGTCTGTCGTTTCCTGGACCAATTCCGGACCAACTAGCTGTCTATCACCTGCGTCAGCCCAACAAATCGGTGATCGACATTTGCGTCCATAAAGAGCTTCGAACGGTGCGGCTTGAATGCTTGTATGATAACTGTTATTGTATGAAAATTCGACCAATGGTAGGTGGGTATCCCAACTTCCACCTAAATCCATTACACAAGCTCACAGCATATCTTCTAATGTCTGAATTATTCGCTCACTCTCTCTATCCGTTTGCGGGCGAAATGCTGTACTTAGATTCAGCTGAGATCCGAATGCTTCTTGAAAGGATTGCCAAATCCTTGACACAAATCTTCCATCCCTATCAGAGATGATTGAGAGAGGCACTCCATGTCGTGCAACGATCTCCCTCATGTATATCTCAGCCAGTTTGCTCGTGTTGTCTTTTTCCCTGATGGGCAGGAAGTTCGCAGATTTCGTTAGGCGGTCTACTATTACCCAAATAGTATCGTGACCTTTGGGCGTCCTTGGCAATTTTGTTATGAAATCCATTGAAATCTGATCCCATTTCCATTTGGGTATTTTAGGTTGCTGCAGAAGACCTGAAGGCTTTTGATATTCGACTTTTACCTTGGCGCACGTTAAACACTTGCTAACATAAACTGCAACATCGCCTTTCATCCTAGGCCACCAGTAGAAATCCTTAAGATCTTGGTACATCTTATCCGCTCCTGGATGAATTGAGTACCGTGACTTGTGAGCTTCGTCGAAAATAACCTTTCTCAAACCACCAAACAGAGGAACCCAAATTCGTTTCATGAAGCACAAAGTTCCTTCCTCGTTTGGCGCCAACTGCTTCTCCATCCCACGGAGATATTCATCCTCAATATTCCTTTCTTTGAGAGCTTCTCTCTGCGCGGCACGAATGCGCAGTGAGAGGTCTGTCTAGACAATCATCTCCAAAGCCCTAACCCTTATGGGCTTGATCCTTTCTTTCTGACTTAGGGCATCGGCGACCACATTCGCCTTCCCTGGATGATACTTGATCTCGCAATCATAGTCGTTCAATAGCTCTACCCAGTGCCTTTGTCTCATGTTGAGCTCCTTTTGGTCGAATATGTGTTGCAGGCTCTTATGTTAAGTGAAGATTGTACATCGCGTACCATACAAATAATGCCGCCAAATCTTCAGCGCAAATACCACCGCGCCTAATTCCAAGTCGTGCGTGGTATAATTCTTTTCGTGAACCTTCAACTGGCGTGATGCGTACGCCATAACTTTTTGTCGCTGCATCAACACACATCCTAAACCTTGACGCGAGGTGTCACAATATACCGCGAAGTCATCCGTTCCTTCGGGTAGCGTTAAGATCGGTGCATTGCAAAGCTTGTCCTTCAACAACTGAAACGTTTCTTCTTGTTTGTCTCCCCAATCAAACTTCTTGTCTTTCTGGGTAAGGGAAGTCAAAGGTTGAGCGATTTTTGAGAAATCCTCAATATACCTTCGATAATAGCCAGCCAAACCTAAGAACTGTCGGATCTCGGTTGGCGTCTTTGGAGTCTCCCAATTCTTTATCGCTTCGATCTTTGTTGGATCCACATGGATTCCATTTCCATTAACCACATGTCCAAGAAATTGGACTTCGCGTAACCAGAACTCGCACTTCGAGAACTTGGCATACAACTTCTCCTTTTTAAGTAGCTCCAAAATAGCTCTTAAATGTTGTTCGTGCTCATCCTTCGTCTTCGAGTAGATCAAAATATCATCGATGAACACAATCACGAACTTGTCGAGGTACGGCTTACAAACTCTGTTCATCAAATCCATGAAAAAGGCTGGCACGTTTGTCAACCCAAACGACATTACCAAAAACTCGTAATGTCCATAACGAGTTCTAAAAGCAGTCTTGGGAATACTTTCCTCTTGTATTCTCAACTGATGATAACCTGATCGCAAATCGATCTTTGAGTAGAAACTTGAACCTTGCAGCTGATCAAATAGTTCATCAATTCTCGGCAGAGGATATCTATTTTTGATTGTCAGCTTGTTCAGTTCTCGTTAATCGATACACATACGAAAACTACCATCCTTCTTCTTGACAAACAAAACTGGAGCTCCCCAAGGCGAGAAGCTTAGTCTGATGAATCCCTTGTCTAACAACTCTTGAAGTTGCGTCGACAACTCCTGCATCTCCGAAGGCGCTAGTTGGTAGGGTGCCTTAGCCACAGGCGCGGCGCCTGGAACTAAGTAAATGTGGAACTCGACTTGTCTTTGGGGCGGTAATCCTGGCAAGTCTTCTGGAAAGACTTTAGGATATTCTTTTACTATTGGGATGTCTTCGATCTTCGGCTCAGCAGCTTCTTTATCCATGATGTGTGCCAAGAAGGCAATGCATCCCTTCTGTAAACACTTTCTAGCTTTCAGACAGCTAATGATTCTCAGAGGCGTATCGCGTTTCTCTCTGTGAACCACGATTGTTTCTCCATCTTCTATTGGGATGCGGATGGTCTTTTCGTGACACACAATCTCGGCTTTGTTGCTTGACAACCAATCTATCCCTACTACCACGTCGAAGCTTCCCAACTTGACTGGTAGTAGATCAAAAGTGAACTCGCATTCTCCCAGCTCAATTACGCAACCTCTGACGACCTCATTGGTTTCAACTAGCTTCCCATTAGCCAGTTCAATTGAGTACGGTATATCTAACTTAGTAGCAGCTAACCCAAGCATATTCTTAAATTCTAACGATACAAAGCTATAGTCGACACCAGTATCAAATAGGACAGATGCAAAGCGTTGATTTATAGGGAACGTACCAGTGACAACGTTTGGATCCTGGCGCGCTTCCCTGACGCCTATGTTGAACACTCTTCCACGGGCTTGATTCAACTTTGGGCATTCCCTCTTAAAGTGCCCAATTTCTCCACAATTGAAACATCCCGGTCCTCGACCATTACCATTTCCATTTCCAGCTTGAGTGTAGCTTTGGTTGCGATTTCCATTCCCAGCTTGATTCGCAACATTTCCACGGTTTCCATTTCCGCCAATTCCTCCTTGTTGGCGGTTTCCATACCATTCCCATAACCTCGATTACCAACACGCCCAGCACCTGTTCCGGCCCAACACGTATCCTTCGTGTGGCCGTTCCTTCCACATGATTCCCACTTCCTCAATCTGCACTGACCAGAATGATGGCGCTGGCACGTGTCACACTTGGGCAGAGTACCCATATAACCTTTTCCTTTGTTCTCAACACCGTTGCAGCTCTGGCCGGTGTGCTTGATTCACCCTTCTTGTCACATTACTGGTACCTTGCTTGAAGTTTGAAAATTTCCTTTTGTTTTCACCAGACGACTCCACATGAGTCTCTTTCTTCTTCGATTCAGTAGCTGAAAACTTGTTCAATCTAATAGCTTCCTCAGTAAGTGCCACACTGAGATCTATGGCTTCTGTGATGGTTGCAGGCTTGGATGTGGTAACCATACTCATGATCTGAGGTGCCAATCCCCAGATAAAGCGCTCAACACGTTTGAACACGGGTGTGACCATGTACGGAACTACATGGGACAAATCATGAAATCTCTGAACATATTCTGCAATCTTAGGACCTTCCATTCTTAGGTGCCAGAACTCAGTCTCTAACTTCTGTATTTCAGCACGTGAGCAGTACTTCCTTCTCATGAGCTCCTTCAGCTCATTCCATGATAACGCAAGCAGCAGCTTCACCTAAAGTTTGCACTTGCAGATTCCACCACGATAGGGCTCCATCCAGAAACAGCCCTGAGATGTAGGTCACTTGTTGCTCGGGAGCACACTTGCTCATTCTAAGGACAGATTCTGTCTTTTCAGCCCACCTAACAAACGCAATAGCACCTCCAGTGCCGTCGAAGTTCACGGGCTTACAGTCGAGGAATTGCTTGTAGGTGCACCCTGCACATACATTTGAATTTACAAATGGTATTAGCGAACGTGCTATAAATATCCAAATGTATCATAGTATATCTCAAACGACCTAACATTACCATTGGGTGGATTGTTATTGCCGTTGTTATTTGAGACATTTCCACTCGTCTCTGCATGAGAGGCAACGTATTGTGCGATAGCTGCGGCAATGATCCCTTGGAGTTCCGCCTCAGTAGTGGGCATGCGCGGGTCACGTCTTGGAGGCATCTTCTAAAAGATGATCATGTTGGTTAGGTCATAGTAAACATTATGCGTACGTAATAACATTCATTAATCACATAACATCTCATGTTATAAAATTAAAACAATTAATCCAATAACGCATATAATGAGAATACTGCGATTGTGCTATCATAAAATCAAGACCACAATACAATGTTTACAAGTTTTATAACTGTATCGTACATCAAAAGTGACTAAGGGCCACATTGCCCTTGTCTGAACTATCTAGTCATCTTCATGACATCAAAATGCGGTTTTCAAGATGTTGTATAGTCGACACAATCGCGGTCTTCTCACCAAAAGTCTACCTGTATCAAATCAAAATGCCTATGCTGATGGCAGAGGAGGAGGAAAACGAGAGAAAAGCAAGCGACGCATATGTAACCAGTCCTCCTCTAAGGCACGACAGACGCACAGCAAATATGCAATTTGCTGCTCAGATGTAAAGAAACGAACGTCTGAATCAGGGGAAAGTGGACGAGGAGTGTGCGATGCTGCAAATGGGGTCTGACAGTGACAAGACGGACGTGGAGCTCTCTCCAAATCCTGAATACAACGTGTCAATGCATCCTGCTGCATCATCAAGGATGTAAGTATGTCCTCCGTAGTGTACCCAACATGGTACGGGTGGTACGGATCAGACAATGGCATGATAAGGGGCGTAGTCCATAGAAATGGCTCGCTCGATGGTATGAAAGATGGTGCAGTAGGTGGTGCAACAGGAGGAAACTGGGGCATGAATGGAAAAGATGATGATAGCACGGGTGGAACAGAAACAGGCGGCTGCCTCGAGGACCCCTCTCCAGGACGAGGTGGCTGTATGTCCTGGAGGAACGTAATGGGAAGATCAGTGCGATGAACATCCGTGGTATGCGGGGGAAACAATGGAATATCAGTGGGTATAGAAACAGGTGCTACTGATGGAGTGACAGGTAGCACAAACGGTGGGTAATCGTCATCATCATCCTCGATCCACCCTTTGCGGGTGTCGGCATAACGAGGATCTATGTGAGCAGCAAAAGGTGCATGGTCAAACAATGCCGGCACGGGATCAGGTAATGGTGCATCAACAACAGGATCATCCACCACTGGTGGAGCAACAACGGGAAGATCAACAATGGGTATATCATCAACAAGAGGTGCAATGGCGGGTGCATCCATATCAGGTGGTGCAACAGCTGGGGCATCATCAAGAATAGGGTCATGGTCAACAACAGGCTTGGGGGCCATGACGGGCTCAGGATCAGCAAGATCCATGTCAAAATCAGCAGGAATGTCAAACAAAGGATCAATAGGAGCTACGGGCACCTCTAAGGGCTGGTCCATGTGAATAAACTCGATATCATGGTCAGGGTCGAAGTCAGGGGGAAAAACTGGATCAAAATCATCATCAATATCGTGGTCAAACTCGAACTCCTGTGATGGACCAGGTGCAGCTGACATCGCCATGTCGGGGTCGGCGTCAGAAAAGTGATGCTGCACTCCCTGGTCGTGCAAAGAAGCAGATGCCACAGACTCTAAGGAATCTGGGACAGGTGAACCAACAGGAAGCTCCTCTACAGGTGCCTCAGCAATAGGAAGGATAACGTCGGCATCAATCGGGGCCCTGCCCTCATAGTCGTCCTCAGGCGGACCCTCCTTGAACAGATCAATGTCGTCATCAGATACGACATCGAGTGGCGCATCCACCACGGGGAAAGCAGCAAGCGGAATGGGAGCAGGGATCATCGCAAGAGGTAAATCCCCAGCAGGAATGCCATCAGCAAGCTGTATCTGAACTCCGATGTCTGGCAGCACGAAGGGCTGAAAATCGTCGTCATCTGTACTTGTGGTGTCTGAGGTGTATACGTCTCCCTCTGATGGTATCTCGTCATCTGACACAACTGTCATGGGGTCTACTGTGTCTGATACTCCTGTGTCTGAAGATGAAACCATGGTGTATGTAACACAATCACATATGTCAACATGATATCAATTAAACATGTAAGTCACAATAAAGCAAACAAGTAATTCTCCTAGTCTCCTAGACTACCCTCCCAGCCTCTCAGACTGAACTTCCTTGCCTCTCAGACTAACTCCCTGGCCTCTAAGACCAATCTCCCAGTCTCTAAGACTAAACCTCCCCAATCTCTAAGATTGAACCCTTCAGTCTCTAAGACCAAACCTCCCCAGCCTCTAAGGCTGAACCTCCCTTAGTCTCTAAGACTGAACTCCCTCAGTCTCTAATGAACTCCCTCAGTCTCTAAGACTGAACTCCCTCAGTCTCTAAGACTGAACTATAATTTTGAAAAAGTGTATTTGTGCCTTTTATTTGTAAAAATGTTTTGTGCACTGGATCTGGACGTTTTAGTGTATCCAATGTAAAAAATTTTTCGTGAGAGCCCTAGTGATCATAGTCTAGACTCGAGAAAGAATCCTAGTTCGCTATGATCGATGCTCTGATACCAAGCTGTCACACCCTAGCTTTTGCAGAATCGTGGGTTTATTTGGTGTGACTTCTTAATACCATAGCAATTATCATAACCATGCTATATGAAAATAAAACACATGATGTTCATCCATTCATAAAGTTTTTAAAGTTACCATGACAACATTGTTTTAAAAAGTTGACACAAGACTTAATACAACCACGACATAATGAAAACATGTTCATATGACATAACAAAAGGCTTGACTAAAAATACGGTTTAAGACTTGTAACCCGTCCAGGCAAGGGTCACACTTCCTAAACTCGGATGACATCATTATTCCCTAAGCAGCTTGACGTGATTGCATACCTTGCCAGATCCACTAATTTCCCGAAATACATGTAGTTTGAAAAATCAACAAAAGTTGAGCGAGTTCATGTAGAAATGAGTATGTATAAACCTTTAAAGTATGTATAAAAGTCCTTGGTATGTAGCAATAAGCAAAAAGAGATCTACAATGGGTTGCAAAGCCACTGGTATGTGTGAGAAAGTGCAGGGAAACTCAAACCTAGCAAATTTGTTACCGGGCTTCGGCTGGAAGACACAGTCACCTCTATGGGCCGCCCTGACCTCACGGGTGTGGGCTCGCTACACCCAAATAGATCTATCACTCTTGTGTCCCTCGGTCCTAACAACGAGGATTAATGGCCTCAAGTGTTGTACCCACCCCTCACATGATCTAGTAGTATAAACCCTCCCTATGCTAACCATACCATGTAATAAATGTTGTAATAATTGTCGCATGTATTTCACCCCCGAAGTATAAAATTGAAAACAGTAAAGAGAAAAGGGGGACATGAACTCACAGAAGTGCGTATCCTGAAAAGTCAATCTCAAACTCGATCCGCTGCGTGACGACCTACACGTACTAATGCTTATTAGAAGGATGGCCGTGCCTTGGCTTAGGGTTTAACGTTCTTGGAAAAATAGTTAGGCAACTATTTCGTATCCACACTTCTTAATTATTTTATAAGTGTATTTCCTTCCCAAGGATGGGGGTTTTTATACATGTACACGTTATAATTCCGAAAAATATATTTTAAGTCCCACTTAGAAAATATATTTAATTTACTTGTCCAAAACATTTTAATTCCAAAATATATATATATTTTTCCCAAAAATATTATATTTTACCTCATACATTTTCCAAAATAATACTTTATCTAAATATACGTATGGGAGTATTTTCTGAAATATACATAAGTTACGTTTTAGCGTGTCGTAAAGCAACAATACTTGTGTAACTTAAATATTAATTTTGTGAGAGCGTTGATATTATTTTGGAGTCGTAATTTCATGGTATTTTCAAGTTATATTATTTTCAGCCTAAAAATAATATATCTAGTGCACATAATAGCAAACAATCACACAAGCGTTTTATTATAAAATATATATTCTAAATATATATTTATCAAATTTTATTTACGAAAATCCACCTCCGGTACTTGGTAATTTTTGAAATAAAAATGATGGCGAAGTTTATTTAGAAAAATAAAGTTAAAAATATATTTGTAAACTCTTGTTAGAAAAATATTTCTAAGTGTTGAAATTCTAGAAAAATTTTGCCAGAGTTTCCTTTGTAAATGGAGGCGTCCATGCTTACTAGCATATCATTTTCTTTTGTAAGATCATTCAAACAATCATCAACCCACAATATACAATCTTTAATCACCAATCTTGACAAAAATAAGCATAAATCATAAACTTATGAACTTGAAATATTTATAAAAGCAAGTAGTAACTTACTAGCATAATTAGTGAGTGGGGAAGGTTCATTTGAGAAGAAAATTTAATTGAGAAGAAAAAGAACAAAGGGTAATTTTGTAAAACATTAAATAGTTTTTTCACGTATCTCATTTATTATCATTTTTACTAATTAATTAGTCATAAAGACTAGTATCCTCCACACTAACTTTTTTTGCCTACACACATCAAAAGTTATCTTACATATTTCGAAATTCATCCTACACGTTGAAATTTATCTTACACAACTCGTAATTCATCCTACACTTTAAATTATTTTATTTTATTTTTTTGAAAAAATATATATTTTGAAGATAAGTTACAAAATATTTAATGTAGTTAGCTATTAAAGGGGATGACTACAAATTAATGACCTATGTAGATTTACCAATGTACCCTTATAGTAACATTAAATATTTATATTAAATGAAGTAAAATAAAGCATTCTTATTGGTTGAAATTTCTTCTTTTTTCTTCTTACAAAAAATCTCTTCTCATTTGAACTCTCCACATTAGTGAGTCTTGTTACCTTTAAAAATGTGATTAGTTTCTTAAAAACTTTACTTTTAAAGGATTTGAACATTTACAACTTCTAATCATGATTTCCAAAAATATTTCTTTGTGAAATTTTCTTGTTACACAAGTGTTTATACACTTGTTTACTTACTAAAAATGTGTTTAGTTCATACAAGATCCAAGTTTTAACAAAACTCATATCTTTCACTTGGTTCTTTCAAAAAACCACTCATAGATCTTTAGATCTACAAGTTTACAACTTATTTTGGTCTTTATTTTTCTAGGAAACATGTATGTAATCAAGTTCATAGCTTATGTGTGGATAATTTCATCATCCACAACATTTTTAACCTTCACATCTTGCTAGTTCATGTCTTTAAACATGATCTAGCAAGTGTATGTGATGAACCATATCATTCTATCTAACATACAACATACACTAAGCATAACAACACAAGATCAACATGATTTCATCACTACTTTAACCATTTTTCATCTCTAGTTAGTTTATACTTCAAGACATTGATTATGTTCTTTAGAGTTCTTACATTTTCACCATTCTTTTTACTATTAACCACCAAGAATATGAACAAGATGAAGATCTAGGGCACTTACTACTAGCACAAGGCTAGGGGAGAAACAAGGCGAAAAAGTGATGGATAAAAGAAAACAAGAGCGGTCCTTGAGTTTCCGAGTACACCAAGCTTACTTGTTCGGTCTCTAGCACCCTTGGATATGTATGGATTGCTTGAAAAAGACTTGAAGGTGGTGGTATGGTGGTGTGGTGGTAGCGGCCGAACCAAAGAGAAGAGAGGGAGGAGAGAGTTGTTTGTTTGTTGAGTTTGTTAATGAAAGCTTCAAGACTTGTGTGCTTATTTATAATCCATATTTTACCATTAACCTTTGTACATTATGTTTCATTAACCACTAACATTTGCAAATAAAATAATGAAAAGAATGGTGGGGGTGTCCCACCCTCACACAACCTTCGAAAGGGGGGGGGTATGGGGTTGGGTTGTAATGTTATGGTTACCATCTAGTTAGGATTTAATTGTTAAGTTAGTATGTTATGATGCATTGTTATTTTTAAGGTGTGTTAGGGTGTTCGGGGACCCTAACTAGCTCAGAAAAGTAAAAACAATGCGTTTGGCAATATTTTTATGTTTCGTGTAAAGTCCGGTTGTTCGGTTGGGTGTTGTCCGTTAAAGTGCTAAATTAGTCTTTAAAGTGTCTTTTATGTGACACATTTAATTCCCAACACTTTGGAAAATATCTAGGACTATTTTGTCAAGTTTTTGCACTTTACTAGCATTATTAAATGCTGAATTTTGGTTATTTAGTGTAGAATTCTACACTTAAAGTATGTTTTAGGCACTTCCGGGCACTATAACTATCACCTAGTGATGCAGTTTTATGGTCCTCACTTCCCTACACTCCCTACTAGTGTAGTATTCTATTCCTGGCTCACACTGGCCTCAAAAACAATGTCCGTCTAGGTGCTGGCATTGTCAGCATGTTTTCTGGGTTATCCACTCACTGTGCTAACTGTGCTTTATGCATCAAGTTTGTCACTAATGTTTGTATAAAATAAATGAAGTGACAGTATAAAGTATGATGCATATGTATGTATGTAATAGAAATCAGAAAGCAGTTTAATCACAATTGTAATCAAGCACAGTCATTAAGCATAAATTAATTATTAATTAATTGTACGGATACCTGGAATTGTGAGGGTTGTCACAGTGTTGGTTAAACCAAAAGGCATAACAGTGAACTCATAGTGGCCGTGTCGAGTGCTAAAAGCGGTTTTGGGTATATCCTCCTCCTAGATGCGTAATTGGTGATAGCCTGAGCGTAGATCGATCTTGGAGAAACACGTAGCAACTTGTAGTTGATCAAACAAATCATCAATTCGAGGCAGGTGATAGCGATTCTTGATTGTCAACTTATTCAACTCCCGATAGTCGATGCACATCCTGAACGACTCATCCTTCTTTTTGACGAAAATGACTGGTGCGCCCCAAGGAAAGGTGCTTGGGCGAATAAAGCCTTTATCAAGTAATTCCTGGAGTTGACTCGAGAGTTCATGCATTTCGGACGGGGCGAGTCGATAAGGAGCTTTAGCAACAGGATTGGCTCCAGGAATGAGGTCGATTCGAAAGTCGGTATCATGACTTGGCGGGAGTCCGGGGAGATCGTCAGGGAATACCTGAGGAAATTCACAAACAACGGAAACATCTTTCACTTCGGTCTTCCTTTTCTTTTCCTTCTCCGCTACTACAATGTTAGCCAAGAGAGCTCTGTATTCCTTGCGGAGATACTTGCTAGCTTGGACACATGACATGAGCTTAAGACCTTTAGAGGGAGTTTCACCATAAACACACAACACATCACCATTCGTGAGCGAAAATCGAATCATCTTATCGAAGCACACAACTTCAGCATGGTTTTCACGAAGAAAGTCCATGCCTACTATGATGTCAAAGCTTCCGAGCTGCATCGGGATGAGATCAATCGGAAAGACGTGATTGTTGAGCTCAAGAGTACAATCACGAAGAATATAATTAACGGCGATGGTTCTTTCGGTGGCGACTTTGACATCGAACGTTGAGGGGAGATGGGAGCGCTTACGATTAAGGAGCTTCTCGAATTCAAACGACACAAAACAGTTATCGGCTCCAGTATCAAACAAACACGAAGCATAAATACCGTTCACGAGAAACGTACCATTAACCACATTGTTGTCGGCTTGTGCTTGGCGCGCATTGATGTTGAAAGTTCTGGCACGGGCGGCTTGTTGCTGTTGCTATTGAGGCTGTTGCTGCTACTGTTGTTGTTGTTCAGGCTACTGCTGCTGGGGCTCTTGTTTCACAACCCTGTTCGGGCACATGTTCACGAAATGGTTGGGATCACCACATGCGAAGTAGACTCTGGCGTTGACCGCGGGTGCCTGAGCCGCTTGTTGGCCTTAAGGAGCTGGAAGCAGAGCTTGATGAGCAGTGGCTTGAGCTGGTGCTTGTCGAGGACTAGTACGGCAGTTAGTAGCGAAGTGGCCGTACATATTGCAGTATACGCAAAAATGGCAGGCGATACCCACCGGGTGATGGTAAGTACAGGTTGGGCAAGTAGGATGAGGGCTAGTATATGCACGCTTTGCAGGCGGTGCATAGGTAACTGGTGCTGGTGCTGATCGGTGTTGGGGTTGCTGCTGAGCCGATACGGCTTGGAGTGGAACAGCAGTGGTTGTGACAGCACAGTTCTTGTTGCTGGAGCTGCGGTTGTTGTTCTTCCTCTTGCGACGAGAGGACTTTGATGACTGCGATGCGGCGGCGGTGGAGTCAGCGGTTGGTGCGGCGGTAGTAGCTTGGTGCAGGTTCTTTGAAGCTTTATCCTAAAAACCAGCTTTTACTCGCTTGTCGTTGATTTCAGCGGCAAGCAAGTAAGTTTCTTCGATTGTTGCTGGCTTTGAGGCATGCACAAAATCTGCAACACAATCCGGCAGAGCGCGAATGTACTTCTTGATTGTCATGTCAGTAGTCTTCACTTGATCGGGACAGATGATACTGAGCTGCTTGAAGCGAGCAGTGAGGGCAGCGTTGTCACCATCTTTCTGCTTAATGAGCCAGAATTCATCCTCCAGTTTTTGGCGCTCATGGAGAGGGCAGAACTCTTCGAGCATAACGTTCTTCAACTCGTCCCATGATAGACCATAGGCTACATCATTTCTGCGCTCGTTTCTCTCGGCCGTCCACCAGTCTAGAGCGCGGGACTGGAAAACTCCGGTAGCATTCAGAGTGCGGAGATTGTTAGGACATCCAATCTGACGCAGGGTGACTACGATCGAGTCGAACCATTGAAATAAGGCCGTAGGACCTTCTTTTCCAGTGAAATCTTTCAGTCCGCATGCCTTGAACTGCTTGAAGCTGAAAGCAGAGTTTGGCGAGTCTGTCCTTGACACTTTAGACGATTTGCTCATGTTTTCGTACAGTTCACTGACGACTTGAGGTACGACCTTTGCCATTTGCTTAGCAACCATAGCGGCGAGGCGTTTGTCTGCTTGCTTTCGGCATGCATCTCGGGTAGCGCGAGATCCAGATGACGACATTGTCTGCAACAGACATCGCCATAGGGCTCAACCACAGTATAATTGAATCTCACCTCACATGCCTAACACTACTAAAGCTCAGGAACACGTACAATCACGAAACCACATAGTCAGATAGGCACATAATCACAGATTCACATAAGCACAGAAGCACAGAAGCATATAAGCACACAATTCCCCTATCTGCACATAGAAGCAGTCAGAATACAGAAACCTATCATTCAAAGTTCGCGAGCGTTCAAGACTAGCGATTGCGATTATCGAATACATCGAGCAACAGGGCGTAAGATGGCTCCACCAATAGTAGCAATTTGTTAGTGTATTGAGATAGAAGTGCAGTGCGAGTCGTGTGTGTCGATCAAAGCGATAGCGAAAAGCGAATAAATCATCAAAAATCGTAGCACTTAAACAGATAGAATCACATAAAACACATAAAATCTATATAAAGTTGGCAAATATCAGAGTCGGCAGTAACGAGCTCATAATCGAAACACGTAAAAATCGGGATTAGATTGTCTACGGCTAATAGACGTCGACTAACCAAAGTGATTCGACTATTCACAAGGACCTTTCATACATACTTTGGCCTTCGGGACTGTGCTCTTACCTCGATTCTGGGCGAACGACACGCATCCTTCCAGTTTTAGTGCGACTTCAAGTCGTTGGAGTCCGTCGAGACTTTGGTGGGAGTTTTTAAAAATAAAATAGAGCGCGGAACAAGTCGTCAAGGTTCGGGTTTTCACCCCTAACTTAACAACCTTGTTCCTGTTTTTGATAAAAATAGAGACAAAAATCCGCGTTAAAGTACGGATTTCACTCCTGATTCAACGCAAATTCTCGTGTTTTATAGATAAATACAGATCAAATAAGTGATTTAATCGAGATTTTGCGGTTTTCACATCTAATCTCAACCAAATCGCCCGTTTATTTTCGAATAACAATGTGCAGTGATAGTGTAGTGCAAGCGAGAATAGCGAGAATAGCGAGATATAGCAAGTAAGCTCATACCAAACCCCTAAGGATTTGTACAAGTCGGTTTGTTGGTTCTTAACTATAGACTAGGTCGTTTCTAAGACATTGACCCGGACTAGGTCGAGTCTGGCCTAATTCCCTATAGTTATGGCTCTGATACTAATCTGTCACACCCCAACCGATGGCGGAATCATCAGGGCGCGGCACTGAGCGAAACAGATTGTCCAGAAGTTTCCATAACAACTATAATTTACCAATTATTTAAGCAACATATCCCATACCATGTCATAAAAGATAATATAATTATTACAGACAAGATCTAGTCAAATTGTTCGGTTCCGACAACTCAGATTTCAAAATATAGACAATTGTTTATTTGTTTCTAAACCTTTCCTAGCCTCGATTTCACGGCAAGCAAAGCATATAAGCATCCTAAGCACCTGTCACATACGTTAAAGTAAAAGTCAATACACATAGTGTACAAGTGAGCATACAAGTTTAATAGATATAATAGGGTTCGAAATCGTTACGCATAACCAGCACGTACACAGTGTAAAATGAGGCATGTTAGTTATCGACATGAACCTATCGATACCAATTACTGAGGGTTGACTGCCCAAGACAGTTCGTAATACATACTCACCATTGTGAGGCATGTAATAAATTGTCCTTAACAACCCCTGAATGAACAGGTGCTGAGTCCAAACAAATAGTACTACCGTTGCTAAGGAAGGTAGACATCATTGTCACACCCCCAAAATCCACACGCGGAGTACCACCGCTTGGAGGCGTGACATGACCAGGATCAAGCCACCAATCATATTGAACATGTAATTAATATCAAGTAAAAGTAAAATCAAACCAATCATTCAATACGATAGGTGTTCAAAACATAATATAGGTTCAAAGTGTAGCGGAAGCATAAGTATGAAAACCCAATGTATAACATAAGTTCAAATGTTTAAATGTTTTAACATGGCATCCACGATCCATGTCCCACAACGACCTGCTCCTCCCTGTGCAAGCTCCATATGTACCTAAGGTCCTGCAAGGCATGCAGCAGAGAATCAACAACTAGTTGAGCGAGTTCACAGTTAATAGTTCAGTAATTGTAATAGAATAGTAAGCCTTGTGTTCGTTCATTAAGTCATGTATCGTATTAGTTCGTATCGCGGCCCTCTAGGCATGTATGCGAAGATTAGGGGAAGCATCCCAAGTATTCTAGACTAGGTATATTTGTATCGCGGCCACCCGGCATGTGTGCGAAGTTTAGTGTATAGTTCGCGGCCTCTCTAGGCATGTGTGCGAAGATTAGTCATATTATCGCGGCCAACCCCTGCGTGTGTGCGAAGATCAGTTCTATAAGTATCACTAGTCTAGTCGTATCTTATCAATCACCCTTCCTCACCCGAGGACCATATAACTAAGTTCCATAAGCTAGGTAAGTGCAAGTAAATAATCCAAACCCATTCCCACCCTGGGAACCCCATGCCTTGGCTGTGTGAACTCACCTTGGTTTGCTCGGTATGCTAGGTATGTGCTCACGTTAATCAATCACGTCCTAAGGTACGCACGTATACATGATCAGTTTATATCCAAGTAGTTCACGTATAAGCACAAACAATGCTCACCAAATAGTACCCATCACTAAGCAACATCACACAAGTCATGCATAGTATTAACAGCAGTTAGTTAACTCAGTTAAGTTCAACAGATTATTTAAAGTTACAGTGCAGGTTACCCAGATCGGCGAAACACCCCTTTATTTCGCCGTGAGCCCCTTTGACGAAACACTTTGCTTTCGTCGTTCACACTCTTGGCGAAACATATCTTGTTTCGTCAATTAACCTTGGCGAAACACCCCCTTTTGTTTCGCCGTAAATCCCGTTTCATCAACTAATCAGTTACGTCGACCGGTTAATCATCGTTTAACAGTTACACCATCATCACAGGAAACCCTAATCTGCCGTCACAACATCATCGATCATACAGTCATGCATAATTCATACAGTAATCATATAGCAATTCATTCATAGTTACCGATTACTAACCATAACATAATCACGGTTTTAATGTTAGACGATTTAACATATGATTTAGACATTGCACAACAGCCCAATTACATAACCAGCCTATCGAAACCCTATTCTGATGATCATCAACAAGAAATCCGATCTTGATATATTACAATTGTAACCGATAGCATAAATCCTATTGTTGTCAAAATCATTGCCACACATGAACACAAACGTTATTCGGCATCTACTACATCGATTTCAAGCAAAACGGATAGTAAGGATTCAAATCAAACAATTACGCAATGATTAGACACTAACCACGAAGAATGGAATAACAACTTGATTGATCCGGGGTTTCGGGGTCACGCGATTGCCGTCAACAGAGGAGGGGGTGCTCTAGGGTTTCTGATATTTGCCAAGAGTGGCGAATGAAATAGAACACTAAGTATATAAAGTCACGTAACGAGTTGGGCCCGAACTGGGCTTTCGGCGAATCTGGGCTCGGCGAAACACTTTGTTTCGTCGAGATTGAGTTGACGAAACAAACTTCTGTTTCGTCGTGATGTTCTGGCGAATCAACTTCTGTTTCATCGGGTTTATTCATGTGTTAACCGTTTAAGGTTTTTCAACAGGTTTCATGTTATACAATCAAACACATAATCATGCAAACACAATACGTTTTATTATAACACGAAGTGTACAATTACAAGTCAAACAAGTCAAACAACCAAACAGTCAAAGTCAATAGTCAAAGTCAACATGCAATAAATGCGAAAGTGAAAGTCGGAAACTCGAGTTGTCACATTATTCCCAACTTGAAAGAAATTTCGTCCCGAAATTTAGCATGCGGTTACTGAGGAAGCTAGGTAAGTTGTATCATTTACTGGTTTTCCTGGGGTGTCACATCATCCCCCCGTTGATTTGGAATTTCGTCCCGAAATTCTGCAGTAGTAGCTTCAGCCTCAGTAGTAGTTGCATTGGTTTCGAATAACTGGGGATACTTGAGTTTCATTTGATCTTCATGCTCCCAAATGAACTCTGGGCCGCGACGGGAGTTCCAACGAACTCGAACAAGAGGGATTCTCGTGTTCTTGAGGACCTTAACATCCTGGTCCGTGATCTCAACAGGTTCCTCGACGAACTGCAACCGCTCGTCGATAGTGAGCTCCTTCAAGGGAACTATGAGGGTCTCATCTGACAGGCACTTCTTCAGATTCGACACGTGGAAAACATTGTGAACTGCACCGAGTTCAGCTGGTAAGTTTAGTCTGTAGGCCACTTTGCCTATTCTTTCTGCAATTTCGAATGGTCCGACATACCGCGGATTGAGTTTACCTCGCTTGCCAAAGCGAACCACACCCTTCCAGGGTGAGACTTTAAGTAAAACCTGGTCCCCGACCTGAAATTCCAATGGCTTCCTACGCTTATCCGCGTAGCTTTTCTGACGGTCGCGAGCTGCCGCCATGCGTTGCCGTATTTGTGCAATCTTTTCCGTGGTGTCCACTATAAGTTCTGTACCCGTGATCTGACTATCCCCCACCTCTGCCCAACAGAGAGGTGACCGGCATTTACGCCCGTACAATGCCTCAAATGGAGCGGCTTGTATGCTGGTGTGATAACTGTTATTGTATGAGAACTCCACCAAAGGGAGATGCTTTTCCCAGCCGTTGCCAAAATCGATGACACATGCCCGAAGCATGTCTTCTAGAGTTTGAATCGTGCGCTCAGACTGCCCATCCATCTGAGGGTGATATGCTGTGCTCATGTCTAGCCGCGAGCCAAAAGCCTTGTGCATTGCTCGCCATAGTTCTGATGTGAATCGTGCATCGCGATCCGAAATGATAGAGGTGGGCACCCCGTGCCTTGAGACTACTTCCTTCAAGTATAGGTCTGCTAGTGTGGAAAACTTGTCTGTTTCTTTGATTGCCAGGAAATGAGTAGACTTGGTGAGTCGATCCACGATCACCCAAATAGTATCGTTCCCACGCTGGGATCTAGGTAGGCTTGCAACAAAATCCATGGAAATTTCCTCCCATTTCCACTGTGGTATCTTTGGTTGCTGAAGTAAACCTGCTGGTTTCTGATATTCTGCCTTGACTCTTGCACAGGTCAAGCATTTGCTGACATAGGTAGCGATGTGGGCCTTCATGCTAGGCCACCAATACGTTGTTCTGATGTCGTGGTACGTTTTATCCGACCCTGGATGTACCGAGTAGCGCGATTTGTGAGCTTCATCCATCACTAGCTCACGCAGGTCGCCATAAAGTGGGACCCAAATACGCCCTGTTACATAGTAGGCACCGTCTTCCTTCTGTTCTAATCGTTGCTTTGAGCCGCGTAAGGCTTCAGCCCTGACGTTTTCCGGTTTCAATGCTTCTACCTGAGCATCTCGTATCTGTGTTGGAAGACTAGACTGAATAGTAAGCTGCAAGGCTCATACACGCCTAGGTGTAGTATCTTTCCGACTGAGGGCATCAGCCACAACATTGGCTTTGCCTGGATGGTACTTGATGGCGCATTCGTAATCGTTCAAAAGTTCGACCCATCTTCGTTGACGCATGTTCAAATCCTTTTGCTTAAGGATATGCTCGAGACTCCTGTGATCGGTGTAAATAGTGCACTTGGTACCGTACAGGTAGTGTCGCCATATCTTAAGCGCAAAAACAACAGCTCCCAGCTCTAAATCGTGCGTCGTGTAATTCCGTTTATGAACCTTGAGTTGACGAGAAGCGTAGGCTATAACTTTATCCCGTTGCATCAATACACAACCCAAACCCTGTATCGATGCGTCACAATAGACCACAAAATCATCCGTGCCCTCTGGCAATGAGAGAATAGGTGCGCTGCAAAGCCTATCCTTTAAGTACTGAAAAGCAGTTTCCTGAGAATCTCCCCAACGGTAGGTGACACCTTTCTGTGTTAGTAGTGTAAGCGGCTATGCGATCTTCGAGAAGTCTTTGATGAATCGTCTGTAATAACCCGCCAAACCCAAGAATTGGCGTATTTCCGTTGGTGTACGCGGTGCAGGCCAGTTCCTGATCGAATCTACCTTGGATGGATCGACATGAATCCCATCCCTGTTCACCACATGGCCTAAGAAGTGGACTTCACGAAGCCAGAAGTCGCATTTTGAAAACTTGGCGTACAGTTGCTCTGTTCGAAGGAGTTCCAAAATCAATCGTAAATGCTGCTCGTGTTCCTCCTGACTCTTGGAGTAGATCAGAATGTCGTCGATAAAAACTATCACAAATTTGTCTAAGTAGGGCTTGCATATCCTGTTCATTAGATCCATAAATACGGCAGGCGCGTTCGTTAACCCGAATGGCATAACAAGAAACTCGTAGTGACCGTAGCGAGTTCTGAATGTTGTTTTAGAGACGTCCTCATCCCGGACTCTCAGCTGATGATACCCTGACCTCAAGTCTATCTTGGAGTAGTAACTCGACCCTTGCAACTGGTCGAATAAGTCATCTATGCGCGGAAGAGGATAACGGTTCTTCACCGTCACCTTGTTGAGTTCCCTGTAGTCTATGCACATCCTGAAGGTACCGTCCTTCTTTTTCAAGAACAACACTGGAGCTCCCCAAGGCGAAGAGCTTGGACGAATGAAGCCCTTTTCCAAGAGCTCTTGTAGTTGCTTTGACAGTTCTTCCAGTTCGGTTGGAGCTAAACGATACGGTGCTCGAGCTATGGGTGCTGCTCCTGGAGCTAGCTCGACTTGAAACTCAACCTGGCGATGAGGCGGTAGACCAGGTAAATCTTCAGGAAACACTTGAGGAAATTCGCGTACAACTGGAATATCCTCCAGTTTCTTTTCCTTCGCTGATGCATCAGTGATAAGTGCCCAAATGGCAGTGTGCCCCTTTCGTAAACATTTCTGAGCCTTCAAGAAAGAGATGATGCCAACCACCGCACCACTCTTGTCGCCTTGAACTTCGAGAGGTTGCTTACCCGAACGAGGAATGCGAACTATCTTTTCCTTGCATAAGATCTCTGTGTGATGTTGGGATAACCAATCCATACCAATGACGATATCGAAGCTTCCCAAGACTATGGGAATAAGATCGATGGAGAACGCTTGACCGGCTAAGACAATATTACAATCCCTGACTACATGCGTGGCTTCTAGACTCTTACCATTAGCTAATTCTACGACATGTTTGGTGGTTAAGAGTGTTGGTGCACGTTTTAACAATTTACTCACTTTCAAAGATATATAACTTGTATCAGCACCCGAATCGAACAAAACAGTAACATAAATATCGTCGAGAAGAAACTTACCCATAACCACATTGGGATCATTCATTGCGTTGCCCTGACCCAGCACGAAAGCACGACCCCGAGCTTCGTTGCCATTGTTGTTGTTTTTCCCCCATTGTTGTTGTTCCCATTGCCCTGGTGATTGTTGTTGCTGTCACACCCCCAAAATCCACAAGCGGAGTATCACCGCTTGGGAGCGTGACTGACCAGGATCAAGCCACCAATCATATCGAACATGTAATTAATATCAAGTATAATAAATGTAAACCAATCATTCAATACGATAGGTGTTCAAAACATAATCATAGTTTCAAAGTATAGCGGAAGCATAAGTATGAAAACCCAATGTGTAACATAAGTTCAAATGTTTAAATGTTTTAACATGGCATCCACGATCCATGCTCCACAACGACCTGCTCCTCCCTGTGCAAGCTCCATGTATCTAACAACCTGCAAGGCATGTAACAGAGGATCAACAACTAGTTGAGCGAGTTCACAGTTAACAGTTCAGTAATAGTATAGCGTGAGTAGTAGTATGTTCGTTCGTTATGTCATGTATCGTATTAGTTTCCATCGCGGCCTCCCAGGCAGGTATGCGAAGATATTAGGGGGATGTTCATCCCGTGTATTTTAGACTAGGTTTATCTGTATCGCGGCCTACCAGGCAGGTGTGCGAAGATTAGTAAATTCAGTTCGCGGCCTTCCAAAGGCAGGTATGCGAAGTCAGTCATAATATCGCGGCCAACTCTTGGCAGGTGTGCGAAGATCAGTTCAATAAGTGTTACTAGTCTAGTCGTAGTTCTATCAGCGAGGTATATACAACAGTTCATCAAATCCCATTCCCACCCGGGAACCCCATGCCTTGGTTGTGTGAACTCACCTTGGTTTGCTCGGTATGCTCAAAGGGTTACATGTTCAAAATTAATCAATCACGACCTATAGTACGCACGTGTATATGATCAGTTAAAGTTCATATGTCATTGATGTCACAAAGTGTGTGTTTATGCCGTTATCACATTTCATATACACCGTTAGTCTAAACCGTAAAATTCATGCTTGACAGGATTATCAGGCAGTTACATATATCACCAAGATAACACACTTAACAGGATTCGCACACTAGCAACGTTTCATGTCCAACAGAGTTAACACGTTTAATAATTTAACAACTACAGAGTTAATGACTAACAGTTAATGTTTAACAATTTTAGCAGACTAACAGGACTAACCGACATCAATGATTATTCTGAACAACAAGTTAACAAGGTTAATCGCTATTAGAGTAAACATACTTAACTTAACAAATCCGAACCCAAATGCATTACATACATAAACTCGGGCCTCATCTCCTTGTATCTTTCAAAGAAAAGGTCGGGCAAGTCCTTATAAAGTGAAAGTCGGACAAGGGAGGCCACCCCTTTAAACTCGGACAGCCTTAGGCCCTAAAAAGATCGGACAGAGGGCTCCCCCTCAACAAATTCGGACCAAGGCTTCAAGGCAAAAACTCGGACCAGGTAATATACAAAAGGTCGGCCCTGATTATCTTAGAAAGTCGGACTAGAGGCTGCCCAATGAAACTCGGACCTACATGAGGAGGAAGCTCGGACCTTTATTTGTTGTGTGAAACTCGGACCACACTATGGTCATGAAACTCGGTCCTAATTGCACTTACAAAACTCGGACCACACTAATGAATTAAACTCGGGCATATGTGATGTGTCTCAAAAAGTCGGACAGTATTCTTGATACAAAACTCGGAGGAGATCCATTTAAAAGTCTGACCACATAATAACAAGTAAAGGTCGGACCTTGTTTATTTCCTTTCTAAAACTCGGACAAGATACAAAGTGTAATCCTCGGACCAATTCATCATTTCAAAACTCAGACAACTAGCAAACACAATTGAAACAGTTACGTTCTATCATTCCATCAGTTACGTTTCAGTATTCATACGATCGTGAATCCTCATTTTCTCATATATTTTCAGTACGATGATCTTAACCAAAATCAATGATTTTAGCACATCACGTATCCAATCATCATCAGGCAGACGATTATACAATCAATCAATAACATTATCACAATAGACAGAATCAAATCAACAACTACAGAGCTAGCATGTGAAAACTAGGGTTTACAAGAATCACAAAAATCAAGCATTGATAACAATCAAACAACCAATAAACAAAGATTACACAATTACCTTGATTCGATTCTAGATGGATTGGCAATCAAACTTGATGCAAAAGAACTTGTGAATCCAAGAATGATGAGAAGGTGGTTGTAGAGAGGATTAGGGAATGTGGGTGTACGTGTGTTGATTCTTTGTCAATGATTAGTGAATGATTAGGGAAGGGGATTAGGGTTATGAGTTGTTAAAGTTTCACTATCAACCCTAAACACCCTTAAGTATTATTTATTACAGTTTCAACACCACATTCCATTATTTGTCAAATCTTTCACAAGTAACACATACCCATGCACAACCACAAAACACTATATTATATCAAAACGTATACAGTTTCATAGCAAACCAGTTGTGCAAGCAAACAATTAAACAATCAATAAACGTGCAATAAATGCGTAATAGAAATCTTGGAAATTCGAGTTGTCACATTATCCCCAACTTAAAAGAAATTTCGTACCGAAATTTGGTACGCACTCACTGAGGAAGCTAGGTAAGTTATGTCGTTTACTGGTTTTCCTGGGGTGTCACATCATCCCCCCATTGATTTGGAATTTCGTCCCGAAATTCAGTAGTAGTAGCTTCAGCCTCAGTAGTGGTTGCATTGGTTCCGAATAATTGGGGGTACCTTTCTTTCATTTGGTCTTCGCGTTCCCAGGTGTACTCTGGGCCACGCCGGGAGTTCCAACGAACTCGAACAAGAGGGATTCTCTTGTGTTTGAGGACCTTCACATCCCAGTCCGTGATTTCAATAGGTTCCTCGACGAACTGCAACCGCTCGTCAATAGTGAGTTCCTTAAAAGGAACTATGAGGGTCTCATCTGACAGGCACTTCTTCAGATTCGACACGTGGAAAACATTGTGAACTGCACCGAGTTCAGCTGGCAGGTTCAATCTGTAGGCTACTGGGCCTATTCTTTCTATAATCTCGAATGGTCCGACATACCGCGGATTGAGTTTGCCTCGTTTGCCAAAACGAACCACACCCTTCCAGGGTGAGACTTTAAGTAAAACCCGGTCCCCGACCTGAAATTCCAACGGTTTCTTACGCTTATCCGCGTATGCTTTCTGACGGTCGCGTGCTGCCGCCATGCGTTGTCGTATTTATGCAATCTTTTCTGTGGCGTCCACTACAATCTCTGGACCCGTAATCTGACTATCCCCCACCTCTGCCCAACAGAGAGGTGACCGGCATTTACGTCCGTACAATGCCTCGAATGGAGCGGCTTGTATGCTGGTGTGATAACTGTTATTATACGAAAACTCCACTAACGGGAGATGCTTTTCCCAGCCGTTGCCGAAATCGATAACACATGCCCGAAGCATGTCTTCAAGAGTCTGGATCGTCCGCTCAGACTGCCCATCCGTCTGAGGATTATATGCTGTGCTCATGTCTAAACGTGAACCAAAAGATTTGTGCATCGCTTGCCATAGCTCTGACGTGAATCGTGCGTCCCGATCCGAAATGATGGAGGTAGTCACCCCGTGCCTCGAAACAACTTCTTTAAGATAGATGTCTGCAAGAGTGGAGAACTTATCCGTTTCCTTTATAGCCAGGAAGTGTGCAGACTTGGTGAGTCGATCCACGATCACCCATATAGTATCATTCCCACGCTGGGATCTGGGTAGGCCTGTAACAAAATCCATGGAAATCTCTTCCCATTTCCACTGTGGTATCCTGGGTTGTTGCAGTAGACCCGCTGGTTTCTGATATTCAGCCTTGACTCTTGCACAGGTCAAGCACTTGCCAACATAAGTGGCGATGTGGGCCTTCATGCTAGGCCACCAATAAGTAGTTCTGATGTCGTGGTACATTTTGTCCGACCCTGTGTGACAACCCTCACAAAACCAGGTATCCGTACGACTTAATTAACTATTAATTGTTGCCTAATTACTGTGCTTAACTGAGATTTCTGATAAACTGCTACTTGAATTTTTGATACTTGTACATATCTGCATCATACTTTGATTTTTCCGTCACTACATTATTTATTTACTGAACATTAGTGACAAACATGATGCACAAAAGCACAGTAGCATTTGAACGGATAACCTATTTGACATGCTGATATAGCCAGCATCAGGCAGACACTGCCTCTAAAGGCCTGATTGAGCCAGAAATATTTTACTACACCCGTAGTGTGTGTAGGAATACAAGGGTTGTATAATTGCGTCTCTAGGAATAAGATATAGAGATTGGATGTGCCTAAAACGTACTCTAAGCACAAAACACAGCACTTTTATCAACACACTAGCTTCTAGCTAACTAATAAAGTGCCAAAATATGAGGAATTATTCCTGACACTTTGCAGAATGAATTGTGTCGTTAAAAATATTATCTACGACGCTTAAAGGATTACTTAAGCACTTTAACGGATTACTATCCGACCGAACAACCGGACTATACCCGGAACATAAAAATATTGCCAGAAATATTGTTAGCCTTTTTCTGAGCCAGTTAGGGTCCCTGATTACCCTAACACCCGCTTTGTAACGCATTAAACAACTAACAGGGTTAATCCCTAAAGTTAACCGACTTAACCAAACTAAACTCTAACTGTACGATCAAGATCCAACCGGGTGACCCCACACCCCTTTAGGCCGGTTCCATTCCAATGGAACTAAGGGTACACACTTTTGAATATTATAATAGATTACGTGGATATCTAGAGAACATGGAGATCCGTTGGACGATAAACCTAGCTTTGTCTATAAAATCACCACTAAGCACACAAGGTTAAGCACACAATCACCAACTCACTCTCACTCTCTCTTGCTCCCTCCCTCTCGGCCGAACATACCCACCACCATCCATCCATTTTCGAGTTCGTGTCTTGCCATTCCAAGCATATACTAGTGTCGGGGATCACGCATAAGGAAGCCGGAAGCAAACGGAAGTTGGAGGACCACGTGCATTTGCTTTTATCCACGTCATTTCCGACTAGATTCTTCCCTAGCCCCGAGCTAGAGGTATAACATTTAAAACTTGTTCTTGAACATATCTAAAGTGGATAAAAGGATTTTTAACGGGTAAAAGTCGGTAACCCACCTTTTGAATCTAAAAAGTCTACTAAAACATGAAAATCGTTGGATAAAAGGTCATGTCTTGTGTAAATGCCGTAGTATTTGAATATGTTGATTGTTGAGGCCCGATCTACGATGGGGTGGCTCTTATCATCGTTTAACCCGACTTTGTTAAGATCCCGAATCTTGACATACACTTGTTTCTTTTGTACAAGGGTTAAAAGGTGAAACTCCACCACACGAGAAGCATGAACTTGTGTAAAAGTGTTTTGACATGAAAAATAGTGTTTAAAACGAGCCGATCTACGTATGTACAAGTGGTACATTCGTAGAACCAAGTGTCGAGAAAATCATGTTTTTATATAAGTTGGATAACATGTTTACAAAGGTGATTTTTATAAACTACAAGTGTATAAACACTTGTGAAACGAAAGATCCGACAAAATAACAATTTTTATAAAAATTGTCGGGAAGTTGTAAAGGATGATTTGTTCTAAAAACGGGGTTTTTACAAGACTAAACTATTATATATATAGATCCACTAAATATAACGAGATCTACACAATAGTTTTAGAAAAACTACAAGTTCATGTAATATTGTGATTTTACATACTAGTCTACGAGTTTAATGTGTTGAAACTAGTTTGAAGTATCGGAAATTGAATTGGTTGATTTGAAGAAGTGTTGGAATGATTTTGTAAAAGAAAATGATACGCTTGAAAGCGTGGCCACCTCCAGTTACAGGGGAAACTCTGGCGAAATTTTTCTAAAACTCTAACACTTAGAATTATTTACAAGTGTTAGACTACTTTTGACATGTTTTCAAACTATATTTCGCCATGACTTTATTTATTAAATAATCGGAGGTGGGATTTTCACAAAAACTAAACGTGATAAATATTTATTCGATAAATATATTTTTCACAACACTGTTTATGATTATTTTGTGAAAATGTATAAATATTATTTTTAGAGTAAAAATAATATTTACTAACTTTGTCGAACCCAAAATAATACAAACGCTTATACGACAAACATATAAGTTACAATGGTAATTACTATTACCACTTAATCGCCAAAACGTAACTTACGCTTTATACGGAAATATTCATGAATGCGGATATTGTCAACGTATTATTTTGGAAAAGTATTATGTAAAAAGAAAATATATTATTTTTGAGAAAAATAAATATATTTTGGAACGAGAAATAAAATATATTAAGTGAGACTTAATATTATGAACACGCATGTATTAATTCCCCCATCCTTGGGAAGGAGATTTTCTACCAAGTATATACACGGAACGGTTGTCTAACCGTTTCCCGAAAAATTAAACAATAAAGCTAAAGCACGGCCATCCGTCTAATAGAATTAGCACATGTAGGTCGTTGCGCAGCAGTTGGATATTGGGATTACTTGGTATTGTGACGCACTCACTGTGAGTTCATGTCCCCCTTTTCTCTTAACTGTTTTCAGTTTTCTAAACTGCGGGGGTGAAATACATGTTACTTTGATTATGAATACTTGATACATGGTATGGTTAGCGTAAGGAGGTTTACTACTTAGATCATGTGAGTGGGTAGGCACAACTTGAGGCCATTAATCCTCGTAGTAGGACCGAGGGACAGGAGCGGTAGATCTATCTGGGTGTAGCGAGCCCAGCCCCAGGTCCAGCATAACGGACCTCGGGGTGACTTAGTGCCCGACGCATAAATTCGCTAGGTTTGAGTCATCCCTACTTGCACTTCACACATATCAATGGCCTTGCAAACCATTGGTGATCTCTTTTTTCCTTATTTGCTACATACCAGGTTTTTGATAAAGATAAAGGTTTGTTTACGCACTTTCGCATGAACTCGCTCAACATTATTGTTGATTTTTCAACTTACATGTATTTCAGGGAATTAATGATCTGGCGCGGTATGGCTTGTTTTCCGCTGCATTAGGCCCGAGGTCATCCAGGGTTCGAGGCTTGTGACTCTTTCCTGGACAAGTCACAGTCCTTGAATCATGTTTATGTTAAGTTTGCATTGTAATGTTTAGACAAGTTGTGGTTGTTGGGTGTTTAACCCATTAAGACAATGTTTTACTATTTTATTTTCAATGGATGATCTTGCATATTTTTAATTCATATAGCTTGTTATGATTAAGCTATGGTATTAAGAAGTCACACCAAAATAACCACGCTTCCGCAAAGCCAGGGTGTGACAGCTTGGTATCAGAGCTCTGATCATAGCGAACTAGGATTCCTTCTCGAGTCTAGACTATGATCACTAGGGCTCTCACGAAAACATTTTTACTGCATACCACTTAAGTCCAGATCCAAAACGTTTTTATAAACAAATGTTGAGCATATTTTATTTATTATTTTTAGGCTCAGTCTGGGAGGCTGAGGCTCGGTCTGGGAGACTGAGGCTCGGTCTGGGAGGCCGAGGCTCGATCTAATGGATCGAGGTAGTTGGCTAGTGGGACTAGGGAGTCAGTCTGGAAGGCTGGGAAAGTTTGCTAGTGGGACTAGGGAGTCAGTCTGGGAGGCTGGGAAAGTTTGCTAGTGGGACTAGGGAGTCAGTCTGGGAGGCTGGGAAAGTTGGCTAGTGGGACTAGGAAGGACAGTCTGGGAGGCTGGGAGGCTAGTGGGACTAGGTGGATTATGTGATTATTATTTGGTAACTTATGTGATTACCTGATTTACTGATTATTTGTGCATACTTGTGATTGTGTTACAGACACATGGATACATCAGACACCGGAGACTCAGATACCACTGGACCTCTACCCATAGTGTCGGATGACATTGTGTCATCGGAGCATGAGGTGTATACCTCAGACTACACGAGCACGGATGATGATGACTTCCAGCCGTTCGCTCTACCCGACGGCATTGACGAGCATACTGATGACTCCTTGCCCTTCGCTTTACTCGAGGGTGCCTATGAGCCTATTGATGGCGATCCTGCTGAGTATCTTCCCCTTGTTGTGATTCCAGCTCCGATTCCTCTTGCTTCTTATCCAGCACACGAGCTATTACTAGACGCCGAGGCTGACGGCGACATTGATCTCTACGAGGACGAGCCTTTTGAGGACGAGGTTCCTGATGCAGCCCCTTTACCCGCTGGCGGTCTCTTGATGATTGCTGATGCCCCAGCTGGAGACTCGCCCGCTCACTCACCAGTCCCAGACTCTTTTGAGTCTGTGGCTTCTGCTCCGTCTCACGAGGTGAGCATTCAGCATTTTGTTCATGACTCGGACCCTGATCAGGCATCTTCTGCCGCCCCCATTCCGAGCCTTGTATTCGAGCACGACGATATTGAGGATTCCGATCCCATTTTTCCTCCAGGATTTGATCCTGACCGCGATATTGAGTATATTCCTATGGACCAGCATATGGAGGACCCTGTTGATCCCGTCGATCCTATCGATCCCTTTGATCCAGAGTTTGATTTTGACATGGCTTTTGATGACCAGGAGCCTGCCGTAGCCCCAGAGCAGGCAGCTGCTCTCGATCCTGTACATGAGCATGACTTGGTACATGCTGACGTTCCTGTTGAGCCCGTTTTGGCTGACCCGCCAGTTGGCGATCTTCCTGTTGATGATGTCCCTTTGTTAGTTGCTGATCATGCTGTTGATCCTTTTGTTGACCCACCTTTGATTGCTGACGTCCCTGTTGACCATCATATTGATCATGTTGATCCTGTCATTGCTCCTTTTGATCCTGTACCCATTGAGCCTGAGCACGCTCTATTTGCAGAGCATATGGATCCACCTGATGAGGAGGCTCAGCACGGTTGGATTCTGGCTGACGAGGATGTTCCACCGCTTCCACCACATCACACTGAGGCACATCATACTGATTTCTCATTTCAGATCCCACCGTTTGTACCTCCAGCAGGGCCTGGAGAGGGCTCTTCAGCCCACCCCTTTGGGCACATACCGATGCCTATGCCTTTCGTACCTCAGATGACACCTGTTCCATCTTCTGTTCATGTAGCACCATTCGATCCCACCAGCATGCCACTGCTTTGGTCATCTTCCTCACCGATGCCACCCACTGATCCATATCATCCATTCCATATGGGACATACCATAGAGGACGTCTTGATGTCCTTTGTCCATCAGCATGATTCCCATACACAGCGACTCCAGGAGCTCGAGAGAGCTCAGCTATCTTCTGGTCCATATCTTGGTCAGACATCTTCATCTTTTCAGCCTTTTCGATCATTACCTCCTGACTATGCTGCCCGACTTACGACCTTGGAGCAGCAGATTGCATCTGTTATTCGCACTCAGCAGGCGATGGAGGAGGATTGGCTTCACTTACGCCGCTTACTTTACGCTCACTTTCCCCCTCCTCCACCCCCATCCGCATAGGGCTCATTGGTACCATAGTGGTAGGCGATGGTGAGACGACCGCGATTGTGACTGCACAGCCTTTTGGAGACCATCTGACGATACTGATTTTTGTTGATATTTGTTGATGTACTGGATGTATGTGACACTGATGTGATATTGTTTTTGACAGGGGTGATGTAGCCCCTATTTGATTTGTGATTGTATGATACAGTGACGTACTGATACCCTTACCACATTATGGTCTCGATATATATAACAATCGCCGTATTCTCACCATATCTGATTCACTTGATTGCTTATTTATGTTTTGGGACATGGGATGTTGTATGATATTTGCAACATGGGATGTTGGGACATGGGATGTTGTATGATATTTGCAACATGGGATGTTGGGACATGGGATGTTGTATGTATGATATTTGCAACATGGGATGTTGGGACATGGGATGTTGTAGGTATGATATTTGCAACATGGGATGTTGGGACATGGGATGTTGTGTGTGATGTATTGATAACATGAGATGTTATATATTATTATTACTATATACGTATGTTTATTATGGCCTAATCGACGTACGCATCTTTAGAAGATGGCACCAAGACGTCAACCGCAGCCGATGCCCACTACTCCTGAAGAACTACAGCAAGTTATTGCTGCCGCCATTGCTCAATATGCTGCCTCGCAAGGAGGACCAAGCGGAAGTAGCTCGAACATTAACGGCAACCAAAATCCTCCTCATGGTAACCCTAAGTCATTAAGACATACCATGGCCTAAATGGATTCCTTTAGCAGATGCTAATGCCGTTCCTATGATGTAATGTATGTGCAGGGTGCACCTACAAACAATTTCTGGACTGTAAGCCCATAAACTTCGACGGCACAGGTGGTGCTGTTGCTTTCGTCCGCTGGGCAGAGAAGACCGAGTCCGTACTTCGCATGAGCAAGTGCGCTGTGGATCAGCAAGTCACTTACATCTCAGGGCTATTTGTGGATGGAGCCCTATCCTGGTGGAATCTACAGGTCCAGACCCTTGGCGAAGCTGCAGCTTACGCACTGACCTGGACAGAGTTGAAAGAGCTTATGCGCAAGAAGTACTGTTCTCGTGCTGAAATTCAGAGGTTAGAGACTGAATTCTGGCACCTAAAGATGGAAGGTTCCAAGATAGCTGAGTATGTCCAGAGGTTCCACGATTTGTCGCACGTGGTACCCTACATGGTTACACCGGAGTTTAAGAGGATTGAACGCTTCATCTGGGGATTGGCTCCTCAGATAATCAGCATGGTGACTTCTTCCAAACCTGCAACCATCACAGAAGCCATTGATCTGAGTGTGGCTCTCACCGAAGAGGCGATTCGGTTGAACAAGTTTGATGGGGTTGAGCCCAAGAAGAAAGAGACTCATGTGGAGTCATCTGGTGGTAATAAGCGAAAGTTTTCAAGTTTCAAGCAGAGCACCGGGATGGTGGTTAAGAAAGGAGAATCGAATGCGCCAGCTCAAGATACGACTGGTGGTAGAAAGAAAGGGAAGGGATACATGGGTGCACACCCCAAGTGCAACTCATGCCAAAAACATCACTCTGGTCGTTGCAGTCTGAGAGTTTGTGAATCATGTGGGAAGACTGGTCACACGAAGGATTTTTGTTGGGCTAGTGCTGGCCGGGGAGGCCAAGGAGGAAATGGGAATAGGAACAACCGTGGTGGTGCTGGGAACCGCCCACAAGGAAACCTGGGAAGTGATGGAAACCGTGCCAACAATGCTAACCAAGCAGGCACCATGAATCGGAACCAGGGAAACCATCAAGCTGGAAACAATGGTGGAAACGGGCAGAGGCCCGGATGTTTCAACTGTGGAGATCAAGAGCATTATAAGAGGAATTGCCCAGAATTAACCCAGGCACGCGGAAGAGTGTTTAACATGGAAGCCAGGGAAGCGCGCCAGGATCCCAATGTAGTCACTGGTACGTTCCCTGTAAACCAACGCTATGCATCCGTTTTGTTTGATACTGGTGCCGATTATAGCTTCGTATCATTAGAATTTAGAAACATGCTTGGTTTAGCCGCTAGTAAGTTAGATATTCCATACTCGATCGAATTAGCGAATGGGACGTTAGTAGAAGCTAACGAGGTGATTCGAGGTTGTGTAATCGAGCTGGGAGAGCGTGAGTTTGCTCTCGATCTACTACCAGTCCAGTTGGGAAGCTTCGACGTGGTAGTAGGGATGGATTGGTTATCGAGTAACAAGGCAGAGATAGTTTGTCACGAGAAGATTATTCGTATCCCGACCGATGATGGTGAGACCATTGTTGTTCATGGGGAGAAGCGTGAGACGTCGTTAAGGATGATTAGCTGCCTGAAAGCAAGGAAGTGTTTGCGGAAAGGATGTGTTGCTTTTCTAGCACACATTGTAGATAAGAAGGCTGCTGAGCCGAAGATCGAAGACATCCCTGTCGTGAGGGAATACCCAGAAGTCTTTCCAGAAGACTTGCCTGGCTTGCCACCTCAAAGGCAAGTGGAGTTTCGCATCGACTTAGTTCCAGGCGCTGCGCCTGTGGCTAAGGTACCCTACAGACTTGCTCCATCTGAGATGCAAGAACTGTCGACACAACTTCAAGAGTTGTTAGACAAGGGTTTTATCCGACCAAGCTTCTCGCCTTGGGGAGCTCCAGTTTTGTTTGTGAAGAAGAAGGACGGTAGTTTTCGGATGTGTATTGACTACAGAGAGTTGAACAAGCTGACAATCAAGAATAGGTATCCCCTGCCAAGAATCGATGATCTGTTCGACCAGCTTCAAGGTTCAAGCTTCTATTCAAAGATCGATCTTCGATCCGGATACCATCAGCTACGGATACAGGAGGAGAGTATCCCGAAGACAGCTTTCAGAACTCGATATGGGCACTACGAGTTTCTGGTTATGCCGTTTGGTTTGACAAACGCACCTGCCGTGTTCATGGATTTGATGAACCGAGTTTGTAAGCCGTACTTGGATAAGTTTGTGATTGTATTCATCGACGACATCTTGATTTATTCGAAGACGAAGGCTGAGCACGAGCAGCATCTTAGAGCCATTCTGGAGCTGCTAAAGAAGGAACAGCTGTACGCCAAATTCTCTAAGTGCGAGTTTTGGCTACGTGAGGTACAATTCCTTGGGCACGTGGTGAATGGAGATGGAATCCACGTGGATCCCACCAAGATCGAGGCGATCAAAGATTGGGAAATGCCAAAGACGCCAACCGAGATTCGGCAATTCTTGGGTTTGGCTGGCTATTATCGAAGGTTCATCGAGAACTTTTCAAAGATCGCTCAACCGTTGACACTCCTCACGCAGAAAGATAAGAAGTTTGATTGGGGAATCAAACAGGACGAAGCATTTCAGATATTGAAGGATAAGCTTTGTAACGCGCCGATCTTAGCTCTACCAGAAGGTACTGACGATTTCGTGGTATACTGCGACGCATCTCGTCAAGGATTGGGTTGTGTGCTGATGCAACGTCAAAAGGTTATCGCCTACGCATCACGCCAACTGAAGGTGCACGAAAAGAATTATACCACGCATGATCTGGAGCTAGGCGCAGTGGTTTTTGCTTTGAAGATCTGGAGACACTACCTTTACGGCACGAAGTGTACAATTTTCGCAGATCACAAGAGCCTCCAGCATATATTCAACCAGAAGGAGTTGAACATGAGGCAAAGACGATGGGTCGAGTTGTTGAACGATTACTACTGCGAGATCAAGTATCATCCAGGGAAGGCGAATGTGGTCGCTGATGCCCTAAGTCGTAAAGAGAGAATCAAGCCCATAAGGGTTAGGGCTATGGAAATGATAATTCAAACCGACCTTACGTCGCGCGTTCGTGCAGCACAGAAGGAAGCTCTCAAGGAGGGAAACCTTGAGGAAGAATATCTCCGTGGGATGGAGAAGATGTTGGTGCCAAACAGGGAAGGAACATTGTGTTTTGGGAAAAGGATTTGGGTTCCTCTGTTTGGTGGTTTAAGAGAGGTTATCTTTGAAGAAGCTCACAAGTCACGGTACTCTATCCACCCTGGAGCGGATAAAATGTACCAGGATCTTAAAGATTATTACTGGTGGCCTAGGATGAAAGGCGATGTTGCTATTTACGTGAGCAAATGCTTAACTTGCGCCAAAGTTAAGGCGGAATACCAGAAGCCTTCAGGACTTCTGCAGCAACCGAAAATTCCCCAGTGGAAGTGGGAAGAAATCTCCATGGATTTTATTACGAAGTTGCCAAGGACGCCAAAAGGCCATGACACTATCTGGGTGATAGTGGATCGCTTAACAAAGTCAGCACACTTCTTACCTACCGCGAGAAGGAACATACAAGCAAACTGGCCGAGATTTACATGAGAGAGATTGTTACACGCCATGGAGTACCTCTCTCGATTATTTCTGATAGAGACGGGAGGTTCGTATCGAGGATATGGCAATCCTTCCAGGAAGCTTTTGGCTCAAAGCTGAATATGAGCACAGCTTTTCACCCGCAGACCGACGGCCAAAGTGAGCGGACGATTCAGACGTTGGAGGACATGCTGAGAGCATGTGTGATGGATTTAGGCGGTAGCTGGGATAAGCATTTACCCCTGGTTGAGTTTTCCTACAACAACAGCTACCACACCAGTATTGGTGCCGCGCCATTCGAAGCTTTATACGGACGCAAGTGCAGGTCGCCGCTCTGTTGGTCTGACGCAGGTGATAGACAATTAGTAGGTCCCGATGTAGTTCAGGAAACTACAAATAAGATCGCGCAAATCCGAGATCGCATTAGTGCGGCTCGTGACCGTCAGAAGACCTACGCAGATCTGAAAAGGAGACCTCAGGAGTTTGAGGTTGGGGATATGGTTTTGTTGAAGGTATCACCCTGGAAGGGTGTGGCACGATTTGGGAAACGTGGGAAGTTGAATCCGTGCTACATTGGTCCTTTCAAGGTTTTGGAAAGAATTGGGACCGTAGCATACAAGTTGGATCTACCTGCCGAACTGAATAATGTTCACGATACATTTCATGTATCCAATTTGAAGAGAAGTCCAACTCAAGTTAACGTTGCCATTCCTACCGACGAAATTCATGTTGATGACACGCTCCACTTCGTTGAAGAACCTGTCGAGGTCGCGGATTGGAAAGTTAACAAGACCCGCCGGAGCAGTGTCAAGCTCGTCAAAGTACGCTGGAATGCTAGACATGGTCCTGAGTTCACCTGGGAGCGTGAAGACCTAATGAAGGAGAAATACCCCCACTTATTTCCTGAGAACCCTGCTTCTACAAGCAGAATTTAAAATTTCGGGACGAAATTTATTTAACGGGGGGAGAATGTGACAACCCTCACCAAACCAGGTATCCGTACGACTTAATTAACTATTAATTGTTGCCTAATTACTGTGCTTAACTGAGATTTCTGATAAACTGCTACTTGAATTTTTGATACTTGTACATATCTGCATCATACTTTGATTTTTCCGTCACTACATTATTTATTTACTGAACATTAGTGACAAACATGATGCACAAAAGCACAGTAGCATTTGAACGGATAACCTATTTGACATGCTGATATAGCCAGCATCAGGCAGACACTGCCTCTAAAGGCCTGATTGAGCCAGAAATATTTTACTACACCCGTAGTGTGTGTAGGAATACAAGGGTTGTATAATTGCGTCTCTAGGAATAAGATATAGAGATTGGATGTGCCTAAAACGTACTCTAAGCACAAAACACAGCACTTTTATCAACACACTAGCTTCTAGCTAACTAATAAAGTGCCAAAATATGAGGAATTATTCCTGACACTTTGCAGAATGAATTGTGTCGTTAAAAATATTATCTACGACGCTTAAAGGATTACTTAAGCACTTTAACGGATTACTATCCGACCGAACAACCGGACTATACCCGGAACATAAAAATATTGCCAGAAATATTGTTAGCCTTTTTCTGAGCCAGTTAGGGTCCCTGATTACCCTAACACCCGCTTTGTAACGCATTAAACAACTAACGGGGTTAATCCCTAAAGTTAACCGACTTAACCAAACTAAACTCTAACTGTACGATCAAGATCCAACCGGGTGACCCCACACCCCTTTAGGCCGGTTCCATTCCAATGGAACTAAGGGTACACACTTTTGAATATTATAATAGATTACGTGGATATCTAGAGAACATGGAGATCCGTTGGACGATAAACCTAGCTTTGTCTATAAAATCACCACTAAGCACACAAGGTTAAGCACACAATCACCAACTCACTCTCACTCTCTCTTGCTCCCTCCCTCTCGGCCGAACATACCCACCACCATCCATCCATTTTCGAGTTCGTGTCTTGCCATTCCAAGCATATACTAGTGTCGGGGATCACGCATAAGGAAGCCGGAAGCAAACGGAAGTTGGAGGACCACGTGCATTTGCTTTTATCCACGTCATTTCCGACTAGATTCTTCCCTAGCCCCGAGCTAGAGGTATAACATTTAAAACTTGTTCTTGAACATATCTAAAGTGGATAAAAGGATTTTTAACGGGTAAAAGTCGGTAACCCACCTTTTGAATCTAAAAAGTCTACTAAAACATGAAAATCGTTGGATAAAAGGTCATGTCTTGTGTAAATGCCGTAGTATTTGAATATGTTGATTGTTGAGGCCCGATCTACGATGGGGTGGCTCTTATCATCGTTTAACCCGACTTTGTTAAGATCCCGAATCTTGACATACACTTGTTTCTTTTGTACAAGGGTTAAAAGGTGAAACTCCACCACACGAGAAGCATGAACTTGTGTAAAAGTGTTTTGACATGAAAAATAGTGTTTAAAACGAGCCGATCTACGTATGTACAAGTGGTACATTCGTAGAACCAAGTGTCAAGAAAATCATGTTTTTATATAAGTTGGATAACATGTTTAGAAAGGTGATTTTTATAAACTACAAGTGTATAAACACTTGTGAAACGAAAGATCCGACAAAATAACAATTTTTATAAAAATTGTCGGGAAGTTGTAAAGGATGATTTGTTCTAAAAACGGGGTTTTTACAAGACTAAACTATTATATATATAGATCCACTAAATATAACAAGATCTACACAATAGTTTTAGAAAAACTACAAGTTCATGTAATATTTTGATTTTACATACTAGTCTACGAGTTTAATGTGTTGAAACTAGTTTGAAGTATCGGAAATTGAATTGGTTGATTTGAAGAAGTGTTGGAATGATTTTGTAAAAGAAAATGATACGCTTGAAAGCGTGGCCACCTCCAGTTACAGGGGAAACTCTGGCGAAATTTTTCTAAAACTCTAACACTTAGAATTATTTACAAGTGTTAGACTACTTTTGACATGTTTTCAAACTATATTTCGCCATGACTTTATTTATTAAATAATCGGAGGTGGGATTTTCACAAAAACTAAACATGATAAATATTTATTCGATAAATATATTTTTCACAACACTGTTTATGATTATTTTGTGAAAATGTATAAATATTATTTTTAGAGTAAAAATAATATTTACTAACTTTGTCGAACCCAAAATAATACAAACGCTTATACGAAAAACATATAAGTTACAATGGTAATTACTATTACCACTTAATCGCCAAAACGTAACTTACGCTTTATACGGAAATATTCATGAATGCGGATATTGTCAACGTATTATTTTGGAAAAGTATTATGTAAAAAGAAAATATATTATTTTTGAGAAAAATAAATATATTTTGGAACGAGAAATAAAATATATTAAGTGAGACTTAATATTATGAACACGCATGTATTAATTCCCCCATCCTTGGGAAGGAGATTTTCTACCGAGTATATACACGGAACGGTTGTCTAACCGTTTCCCGAAAAATTAAACTATAAAGCTAAAGCACGGCCATCCGTCTAATAGAATTAGCACATGTAGGTCGTTGCGCAGCAGTTGGATATTGGGATTACTTGGTATTGTGACGCACTCACTGTGAGTTCATGTCCCCCTTTTCTCTTAACTGTTTTCAGTTTTCTAAACTGCGGGGGTGAAATACATGTTACTTTGATTATGAATACTTGATACATGGTATGGTTAGCGTAAGGAGGTTTACTACTTAGATCATGTGAGTGGGTAGGCACAACTTGAGGCCATTAATCCTCGTAGTAGGACCGAGGGACAGGAGCGGTAGATCTATCTGGGTGTAGCGAGCCCAGCCCCAGGTCCAGCATAACGGACCTCGGGGTGACTTAGTGCCCGACGCATAAATTCGCTAGGTTTGAGTCATCCCTACTTGCACTTCACACATATCAATGGCCTTGCAAACCATTGGTGATCTCTTTTTTCCTTATTTGCTACATACCAGGTTTTTGATAAAGATAAAGGTTTGTTTACGCACTTTCGCATGAACTCGCTCAACATTATTGTTGATTTTTCAACTTACATGTATTTCAGGGAATTAATGATCTGGCGCGGTATGGCTTGTTTTCCGCTGCATTAGGCCCGAGGTCATCCAGGGTTCGAGGCTTGTGACTCTTTCCTGGACAAGTCACAGTCCTTGAATCATGTTTATGTTAAGTTTGCATTGTAATGTTTAGACAAGTTGTGGTTGTTGGGTGTTTAACCCATTAAGACAATGTTTTACTATTTTATTTTCAATGGATGATCTTGCATATTTTTAATTCATATAGCTTGTTATGATTAAGCTATGGTATTAAGAAGTCACACCAAAATAACCACGCTTCCGCAAAGCCAGGGTGTGACACCCTGGATGTACCGAGTAGCGAGACTTGTGTGCTTCGTCCATCACAAGCTCTCGTAAACTGCCATAAAGTGGGACCCAAATACGCCCCGTTACATAGTAGGCGCCGTCTTCCTTTTGTTCCATTCGTTGCCTTGAACCGCGTAAGGCTTCAACCATGACGTTTTCGGGTTTCAATGCTTCTATCTGAGCAGCTCGTATCTGTGCAGGAAGACTGGACTGAATAGTAAGCTGTAGCGCTCGCACGCGCTTAGGTAGGGTATCCTTTCGACTGAGGGCGTCGGCCACAACATTGGCCTTGCCTGGATGATACTTGATGGCGCATTCGTAGTCGTTCAGTAGTTCAACCCATCTTCGTTGACGCATGTTCAAATCCTTTTGCTTAAGAATATGCTCAAGACTCCTGTGATCGGTGTAAATCGTGCACCTGGTACCGTACAGGTAGTGTCGCCATATCTTAAGCGCGAAAACAACAGCTCCCAGCTCTAAATCGTGCGTCGTGTAATTCCGTTCATGAATCTTGAGTTGCCGCGAAGCGTAGGCGATAACTTTATCCCGTTGCATCAATACACACCTGAGACCCTGTATCGACGCGTCACAATAAACCACAAAGTCGTCTGTGCCCTCCGGCAGTGAGAGAATAGGTGCGCTGCAAAGCCTATCCTTTAGGTACTGAAAAGCGGTTTCCTGGGAATCTCCCCAACGGTAGGTGACACCCTTCTGTGTCAGTAGTGTAAGTGGTTGCGCGATCTTGGAGAAGTCTTTGATGAATCGCCTGTAATACCCCGCCAAACCCAAGAATTGGCGTATTCCCGTTGGTGTACGCGGTGCAGGCCAGTTTCTGATCGAATCTACCTTGGATGGATCGACATGAATCCCATCCCTGTTCACCACATGGCCTAAGAAGTGGACTTCACGAAGCCAGAAGTCGCATTTAGAAAACTTTGCGTACAGTTGCTCCTTTCGAAGAAGTTCCAAGATAAGACGTAAGTGCTGCTCGTGCTCCTCCTGACTCTTGGAGTAGATCAGAATGTCGTCGATGAAGACAATGACGAACTTGTCAAGGTAGGGTTTGCACACCCTGTTCATAAGATCCATGAAAACTGCAGGCGCGTTCGTAAGCCCGAATGGCATGACAAGAAACTCGTAGTGACAGTAGCGAGTTCTGAATGCGGTTTTGGAGACGTCCTCATCCCGGACTCTCAGCTGATGGTAACCAGACCGTAGATCAATCTTGGAGTAGTAACTCGACCCTTGCAACTGGTCGAATAAATCGTCAATGCGTGGAAGAGGATAACGGTTCTTCACCGTCACCTTGTTCAGTTCACGGTAGTCAATGCACATTCTGAAAGTGCCATCCTTCTTTTTCACGAATAGTACTGGAGCTCCCCAAGGCGATGAGCTTGGACGAATAAAGCCCTTTTCCAGGAGTTCTTGTAGCTGCTTCGACAGTTCTTCCAGTTCGGTTGGAGCTAAACGATACGGTGCGCGGGCTATTGGTGCTGCTCCGGGAGCTAACTCAATCTGGAATTCGACTTGGCGATGAGGCGGTAAACCGGGTAAATCTTCAGGAAACACCTGAGGGAAGTCACGTACAACTGGAATATCCTCTAGCTTCTTTTCCTTTACTGATGCGTCAGTGACAAGTGCCAGAATGGTAGTGTGCCCCTTTCGTAAACATTTCTGCGCCTTTAAGAAAGAGATGATGCCAACCACAGCACCACTCTTGTCGCCCTGAACTTCGAGAGGTTCTTGACTAGAACGAGGAATACGAATGACCTTTTCCTTGCATAAAATCTCTGCGTGATGTTGGGATAACCAATCCATACCGATGACAACGTCGAAGCTACCCAAAACTATGGGTATAAGATCAATTGAGAAGGTCTGACCAGCTAAAACAATGTTACAACCCTTGATTACATGTGCGGCTTCTACACTCTTACCATTTGCTAACTCTACGACGTGTTTGGTGTTTAGGGGTGTTGGTATACGTTTTAATAGTTTACTCATTTTCAAGGACACATAACTTGTATCAGCACCCGAATCAAATAAGACAGTAACATAGATATCGTCGAGAAGAAACTTACCCATAACGACATTGGGATCGTTCCTTGCGTCGCCCTAACCCAGCACGAACATACGACCACGAGCTTCGTTGCCATTGTTGTTGTTGTTTCCCCCGTTGTTGTTGTTGTTGTTCCCGTTGCCCTGGTTGTTGTTGTTGCGATTCTGATTCTGGTTCAGTTGAGGGCAATCACGTTTGTAGTGGCCTTCAGCCCCACACTGGAACATCCCCGGTTTCCACGCTGTGGCTGCTGGTGCTGGTTCTGTGGAGCTGGCGGTGGGAGTTGCTGGTTCTGATTTGCTGGCCGTGAGCTTCTACAATCCTTAGCCTCATGACCCATCTTGAGGCATCTTTGACAACGTTCCCTGTGACATCTTCCGCTGTGGTGTCTGTTGCACTTATTGCACAGTGGGTGAATTCCCCGATATCCACCCTGCCCCTGACTGCCAGATGATTGCTGACTCGAATTCTGGTAGTCATTTGTTTTGCGCTGCTGAGACTGAACAGAAACTGATCCTTTGCTGGAATCCCCCTCCCATTTCCTCTTGTTGTCACTGGGAGTAGCAGAAGTGGTGACAGCAGCAGTGGTAGCCTTGACACGTTTTGGCAGCCTGTTCTGATCCACTGCCTGATCTGTAATACGATGAGCAAGGCGCTGAATAGCCTGGATATTATCAAGATTAGCCGATGTCACATGGCTCTGGATCTCTGGTGCTAACCCCTTGAGATACAACTCAATGCGTTTCACTGGAGGGTCCACAATAGTTGGGCATAGCACGGCCAGTTCATTCGACCGTTTGGTATAGGCTTCGATCTCTGACCCAACCATTTTCAAGTGATACAGTTCATCTTCCAACTTGTGAATGTCTTCACGAGTGCAGTATTCCCTTTTGATCAATTCCTTGAAATCATTCCAAGGGGTGGCGTTAGCAGCTGCCAACCCTAGGATCTGTACCTGCGCGTTCCACCAAGTCAACGCGATTCCTTCCAAAGTGCCAGTGGCGTACTTGACCCTGCGAGCCTCAGGGCATTCACACATTTCGAACACGGATTCTAGCTTCTCAAACCAATGGAGGAGTCCCACTGCCCCCTCTGTGCCACTGAATGAGCTTGGACGACAGTCCATGAAGTTCTTGAAAGTGCAGACAGGCTGCTGCACGTGTTGACCTGCTTGAGCAACTGCAAGTGCCGCAGCAACTTGAGCTTGAACGAGAGCCTCTAGCTGGGCTTGAGTCATGTTGATTCGTCCGGCCATTGATCTTCACATCAAAGGCAACATAAGTGAGAAAGGTTCGCGAATAGTGCGATGACAGAAGAGTGTAAGCACGTAAGTGTTCTCAAGCAATAACAAGTAATGAGCAGAGTAATGTAAGCATACTACGAGCAAAGTTCTATGCAATTCTAGCATGTAGGCAATAAACATAAACCTTATTACCTAGTATGTCGAGTCTTGCACGTGGAGCGAAGCGTCATTGTGGATCGTTGAGAGCACTGTTCTGGTTATAGTCTGGTTTTAATAAAAACGTTTTCCCATATTAAAACCAAGTTCTCTATAACCAATGGCTCTGATACCAATCTGTCACACCCCCAAAATCCACACGCGGAATATCACCGCTTGGGAGCGTGACTGACCAGGATCAAGCCACCAATCATATCGAACATGTAATTAATATCAAGTATAATAAATGTAAACCAATCATTCAATACGATAGGTGTTCAAAACATAATCATAGTTTCAAAGTATAGCGGAAGCATAAGTATGAAAACCCAATGTGTAACATAAGTTCAAATGTTTAAATGTTTTAACATGGCATCCACGATCCATGCTCCACAACGACCTGCTCCTCCCTGTGCAAGCTCCATGTATCTAACGACCTGCAAGGCATGTAACAGAGGATCAACAACTAGTTGAGCGAGTTCACAGTTAACAGTTCAGTAATAGTATAGCGTGAGTAGTAGTATGTTCGTTCGTTATGTCATGTATCGTATTAGCTTCCATCGCGGCCTCCCAGGCAGGTATGCGAAGATATTAGGGGGATGTTCATCCCGTGTATTTTAGACTAGGTTTATCTGTATCGCGGCCTACCAGGCAGGTGTGCGAAGATTAGTAAATTCAGTTCGCGGCCTTCCAAAGGCAGGTATGCGAAGTCAGTCATAATATCGCGGCCAACTCTTGGCAGGTGTGCGAAGATCAGTTCAATAAGTGTTACTAGTCTAGTCGTAGTTCTATCAGCGAGGTATATACAACAGTTCATCAAATCCCATTCCCACCCGGGAACCCCATGCCTTGGCTGTGTGAACTCACCTTGGTTTGCTCGGTATGCTCAAAGGGTTACACGTTCAAAATTAATCAATCACGACCTATAGTACGCACGTGTATATGATCAGTTAAAGTTCATATGTCATTGATGTCACAAAGTGTGTGTTTATGCCCTTATCACATTTCATATACACCGTTAGTCTAAACCGTAAAATTCATGCTTGACAGGATTATCAGGCAGTTACATATATCACCAAGATAACACACTTAACAGGATTCGCACACTAGCAACGTTTCATGTCTAACAGAGTTAACACGTTTAATAATTTAACAACTACAGAGTTAATGACTAACAGTTAATGTTTAACAATTTTAGCAGACTAACAGGACTAACCGACATCAATGATTATTCTGAACAACAAGTTAACAAGGTTAATCGCTATTAGAGTAAACATACTTAACTTAACAAATCCGAACCCAAATGCATTACATACATAAACTCGGGCCTCATCTCCTTGTATCTTTCAAAGAAAAGGTCGGGTAAGTCCTTATAAAGTGAAAGTCGGACAAGGGAGGCCACCCCTTTAAACTCGGACAGCCTTAGGCCCTAAAAAGATCGGACAGAGGGCTCCCCCTCAACAAATTCGGACCAAGGCTTCAAGGCAAAAACTCGGACCAGGTAATATACAAAAGGTCGGCCCTGATTATCTTAGAAAGTCGGACTAGAGGCTGCCCAATGAAACTCGGACCTACATGAGGAGGAAGCTCGGACCTTTATTTGTTGTGTGAAACTCGGACCACACTATGGTCATGAAACTCGGTCCTAATTGCACTTACAAAACTCGGACCACACTAATGAATTAAACTCGGGCATATGTGATGTGTCTCAAAAAGTCGGACAGTATTCTTGATACAAAACTCGGAGGAGATCCATTTAAAAGTCTGACCACATAATAACAAGTAAAGGTCGGACCTTGTTTATTTCCTTTCTAAAACTCGGACAAGATACAAAGTGTAATCCTCGGACCAATTCATCATTTCAAAACTCAGACAACTAGCAAACACAATTGAAACAGTTACGTTCTATCATTCCATCAGTTACGTTTCAGTATTCATACGATCGTGAATCCTCATTTTCTCATATATTTTCAGTACGATGATCTTAACCAAAATCAATGATTTTAGCACATCACGTATCCAATCATCATCAGGCAGACGATTATACAATCAATCAATAACATTATCACAATAGACAGAATCAAATCAACAACTACAGAGCTAGCATGTGAAAACTAGGGTTTACAAGAATCACAAAAATCAAGCATTGATAACAATCAAACAACCAATAAACAAAGATTACACAATTACCTTGATTCGATTCTAGATGGATTGGCAATCAAACTTGATGCAAAAGAACTTGTGAATCCAAGAATGATGAGAAGGTGGTTGTAGAGAGGATTAGGGAATGTGGGTGTACGTGTGTTGATTCTTTGTCAATGATTAGTGAATGATTAGGGAAGGGGATTAGGGTTATGAGTTGTTAAAGTTTCACTATCAACCCTAAACACCCTTAAGTATTATTTATTACAGTTTCAACACCACATTCCATTATTTGTCAAATCTTTCACAAGTAATACATACCCATGCACAACCACAAAACACTATATTATATCAAAACGTATACAGTTTCATAGCAAACCAGTTGTGCAAGCAAACAATTAAACAATCAATAAACGTGCAATAAATGCGTAATAGAAATCTTGGAAATTCGAGTTGTCACAGTTGCGATTCTGGTTCTGGTTCAATTGAGGGCAATCACGTTTGAAATGACCTTCAGCCCCACACTGGAAACATCCCTGGTTTCCTCGCTGTGGCTGCTGCTGGTTCTGTGGAGCTGGTAATGGAAGTTGCTGATTCTGGTTCGCAGGTCGCGCACTCCTGCAGTCTTTAGCTTCATGCCCTAACTTGAGGCATCTCTGACAACGTTCCTTGCGACACCGTCCACTGTGGTGTCTGTTGCACCTATTGCATAGTGGGTGAAATCCACGATATCCACCCTGCCCCTGACTGCCTGATGATTGCTGACTCGGATTCTGGTAGTCATTTGTCTTGCGCTGCTGTGCTTGAGACTGAACAGAAACTGATCCCTCGCTGGAATCCCCATCCCACTTTCTTTTGTTGTCACTGGGTGTAGCAGAAGTAGCAGCTGGAGTGGTAGCACTGATGCGTTTTGGCAACTTGTTCTGTTCCACTGCTTGATCGGTGAGGCGATGAGGAAGACGTTGGATGTCTTGGATATTGTCGAGGTTAGCCGATGTCACATGGCTCTGAATCTCTGAGGCTAGACCCTTGAGGTACAATTCGATACGCTTGATTGGGGGTCCACCATGGTTGGACACAAGATGGCCAGTTCGTTCGACCATTTCGTGTAAGCTTCGATTTCCGACCCCGTCATTTTCAAATGATACAGTTATAGGTCCCTCTTCGGAGGATGACGAACCTCAAACCTTGTTATACGAACCCACTAGCGAGTGCGGAATCCAAGCTAGCAAGCAAACCGGGAGAAGACAAGCACAAATACAAACACACAAAGATTCACCGATTAACACAACTTGTATTAATACGAATGAGGGGTTCGGTTACAAGCTCAATGTTTACAAATCTGTATTGCAAACTCTCTAAAGTGTGTGTGTGTTCCTGGACAGAATGCTCTCAGTCTCTCGAGTGTATCTTTCTGTCAATTGTGTCTAGCTATGATGAACACACATTGCATGGGTATATATATACCCAGCAAAGGTTGCCTGTCCGAAGGATCCGATAGATGATCGAAGGATCATCTATCGATGTCGAAGGATCCTTAGGCACCTCGAAGGATGGTGTATCCTTCGAGATCTATTAGTTTCCATCGAAGCATATCTTTCGAGCAGATCGAAGGATCTAAATCATCCTTCGATCTCTTATCCTTCGAGCCAGACAATAACAACCATAATTCTAACTGTTTGTCCAAGTCAAACCAGGAGGACGGTTGACTTGGTCAACTTACAGACTAATAAAGACATCGTTTTACATCATGACCAAAAACAGACAAAGTACAGACATAAGTGCACCAACAAACTCCCCCTTGGCTGTAGCTTTGTCTCGATTTTGGTCATCTTTGATCTTCGCGTCTTCAAGACTCTGATGTCCTTTTAAGTCTTCAATGTCGGAGGATCTTCAAAGTCTTCACGTTTTGAAAGCAGTGAGTGTATCAACAAACTACCCGTATCATGTAGGAAGTGTGTTGATAAACTCCCCCTTAACATAAGCTCCCCCTTGAGTTATGCTCGTGAATGACTTGATCTTTATGAAGTGAGATCCTTGTGGTGTTGATGATGGTCAGCGGCAACTCGATCATCTTCATCCTTTGAGTGCCTTCACGTCGTGTCTTCATTCCGAAGCTTTGTCATCGGCCATGTTCTCCTTGCCTTTAGAATCTGCACATGCAAGAAATCTAAACGCGTAATGAGAACAACTGCTTGGAATATAGTTAGTATAAACAAGTGACACACGTATGACCATATTTCAATCAAACACCGTCCGACAGTTTGAAAGTTTAATAAATTTGTCAGTTTTAGATTTAACTTTCAAAAACTTGCAAATTTCGACCGTTTATGAAGATTTTGTCAATTCGATTTTTGTTCAGGTTTCAGGCAACGAAGACTCGAGTTCCAACATCGTACGATCGAAAATAAATTAGAAATAAAATCTTTTTGGCTTTTATAAAGTTTATATTAAAACACACCTAAAATCTTTTTGGTATTTTTGACTTTTCTAAATGTAAATACTGAAAGCAGTAAATAAATATATACATACATTCTTTTTGCGAGTTTCGAGGGTAAGAGAATCATATCAGTGTACGGTCATGCCAAAACACTCTTGTTGTTCAGTTAGTTAACATTAAGATAAGCATCCTATAACAATTATCGGTATTGTTGTCCACTTAAGCTCAACTTATCAGATGTAATCATGTTTAGAGGATACGTTAATGTATGATTTATACTTACCGACCGGTGTTCATCCACATCACGACACATTCCCGTATCAAGGTATGCACGAGGGTTCATCTTACCGGTGAGTATACCGATTATCATCTGTTTGACCGTATATGATGTGAGATTCTCACTTATTTTGATTTGAAAACAAGCCCTATGTGATATAATCACTTATTGATGAGGAACTTGATTTTCGATGCATGAGGGCACAGGAGCAAGTCCGTGAACAGGTCAGTACTTCCGTACAGCAGAGAGACGAACTTGACTCCCGGATAAATGTGATATTTTATCACTTATTTGATTTGGACATGTGATTGTTGATCACTTATTGAGGTCGAATGCAATATGTATTATGTACACGTAAGTATAGTATCATGGAAGATCTAGACTTGCGTCCCCGTTATTTTTCGGTAAAAGATACAACCATGATACCCAGATGATAATCAGCATAAAGACCGAATATCTCAGAACCTCGGCAATCTATCAAACGAAATTTCGGTACTAAGACCATATGCCAATGAATGGTTCCCACCTGGTCTTCAGTCGATTAAGATTTATATCACCCTGCACACTTTAAAATGATTGTGAGCCTACCGATACATCTTATATAGAGCTGCTTATCGTTTTTCATTTAAGGTTTAAAGAGATTTGGATAGACCACTGATGTACTATCATTTTCTCTTTTGCTCTCCAGGAAACTCATTTTTGTTTTTCTATTGTTTTTGTGTTTTTGAAATTTTTCGATGTTTTTGGATTTTCATATTTTTGGATTTTGGATTTACTCCCCCTAAAATCAAAAAAAACAAGAGAAATTTAAAACACAAGGTATTTACAAAAATGATTTTCCGATGTTGGTTTTGACTCGTGTTTTACCTCAATGCCGTTTACCAAAATTAATTTTAATCAGAAATGATTTAATTGAATTTTGGAAAAATCAGTTGGCACGTCGGTAAGCAGTGCGGACCATGACAACATCGACGAGTTTCATAAAGAAACAATCACGTGTGAGGTGATATACGAGATCAACGTGTCAGGTCAAAGAGTGCTGTATGAGATGATAATTCATAAAGCAGCTTAAATATCGACAAGCATAGGAGAGATTAGAAATTCTAAACCGTATCCTGCAACTGTTTCATGCATTGCAAGGAATCTGAATGCTCTCCCAAACTTGATATCCACCCGGTGTGGACTTCAAGGTCGAATCTGCAGCTACTGAGAAATCTCTTGACAGCAACAAGATCATAAACCTCCAGGTCCGGCTGGTCTTCCATATTGCACCAGCGAAGGTCTTTGACTTTCTCTTTCAGAAATGGTGTGCGGATGTTCAATCCATGCCAAGGCTTCTGCACACATTTCCTTGTATTCTTTCCTGAAGACCTGATTAAAAACCATAACAACCAACTTTTGGCATGTTCTTCATTTGGTCGAATTCTGCAACTTCATACAACCACATTCTTTCACCAACATCTCCTTCTTCTTTTCTTTTTCTTTCCTCTCTCTCCATCAATGGCAACAACATTCTCCTAGATATACCAATATTTCGGATCCTTATGTCGCCAAACTTGTGCATGGACGCTCCACTATCAACAATCCTAAGACTATCAATAGTTCCTCCTGGAACATCCTGCACACTCATTCAGAGATTAGTTGGAGAGGGGGACCCAAGCCTTTGTGGACTTGGGTCGTCCTTGATCATCAAGGAAAGTGATCTCAATCACTTGATGATTAGGAAAAAGAATTTGTGGTGTCCCCCTTGATTGAATTACCTGTTTTTGTTTCCAAGCTGTTTTTCCTTTACCAGTATTTGTATTAACTGCTTTTGCATTTACTGGTTTTACAGTTGTGAATTTTGCTTGTACAGGTTTTTCTTCTTTGACCTCAGATTTTAAGGCCTTCTCAATTACCTTTTGAGTCTTTTGTTTTAACTTCTTTTCCCTTTCTTTCAAGACACGTGGGTCTTGTTTCGGGGAAACAGGTCGTTTTTGGTAATTGGTTTCTTGGGGAGCACTCATTTTTGCCTTCAACTTTTGCAGATATGGGCAGTATCTTACAATGTGCCCAATTGTTCCACATTCAAAGCACATTCTCCGCTCTACAAGCCTCGGAGAAACATGTTGATGACCAGATGGAGAACCAGACACTGAACTTTGTGATCTAGATGTGCTTGGACCTAAGTCACATCCATTGGTGTGTTGGGTATAATTGTTTTGATCATTTCGTTTTAAAATTCTAACTTGTTTTACAAAATCAATGTTAGATTTATTTTGAAATGTTTCAAGTTTGTCCGTACCCTTTGATCCAACAAAGTTCACTTTCTGTTCTCTTTTCTTAGCTGGAGCCCTTTTGTTTTGCACCCTTTGAACCTTAGGTTGCCCAACCTTAGATTGTTGAATTTTAGGTTGTGCAGCCTTAGGTTGAGTAGCCTTGGACTGTTCAACCTTAGGTTGTTCAACCTTTGGTTGTTCAGTCTTAGGCTGCTGAATTTTTGGTGCTTGAGCATTCTTGTTCTGAGCTTTCTTTCCCTGTACTTGGCCCTTACCATTTCCAGAATTGACTTGTTGTTTTCGCTCAACTGGTAGTTTTTGGTTTCCGTATTGTTTTCTAACTTGTTCACACGGAATTTGATCACATTGGGTTACGGTTACTTTGCTACCCTTGTTTCCCAAAAACTTATCAGTACGTCCTTCAAAAATTTGTTCAATTAAATCTTGATTTACATTTTTAATTGAAAAATCTTTGTCAGAGTAGATCTTGCTATCTCCTTTGAGCGTATACAACAAGTTATTCCCTTCAGGGCTAACTACAAGGGATTCCATTGCCTTTGACTTTTCAGTCTTACTCGGTTTCACTGGAGGATCACACAAAATGTGATTCTCGATAGGAATATCTGTTGTAACCGAGTCAGACTGTTGCTTCACAATTTCATCAGATTCATCGTCCGAAGAATCAGCATCCTCAATAATGGGAGGACTCTGTTCCTTAACACACGATGTATCTGACACATTCTCAGATTTTGATTGCCCCGAGGATGATGTACCAGTTGTGAACCCGAGGCCTGCTGCAAAGTCATCTGGACCGAGTGGCACATTAGGTTCAAAACGGGGCATATCCTCGTCATTAGGCAATTTGGAATAATTGTGATTCATTGGGGGAGGACATGATTTGTAACCAATACATTTGGTATCCCCCTTTTTCCTTTGAACATCAATGATGTGATCCAATACAAAGCGGGAATTGGAATAGCTTTCCAATTTCTGCTTGATTGTCTCACATTCACATCGAGCTGTTGCTAACTCTACCATTTGTTTTTCAATTGTGTCAATAAGATTATTATTAGCATGTTGTTTCCGCAAAACAGCCTTTTGTAATTCAGAAACATCATATTTTAATGACGCAATTGTTTCTTTAAATTCCTTTTCATTTCTGGTTAAAACTAGGTTAGCTTCGGTTGCTTTAGAAAGGTCCACAATCAATTCTTGATTGTGTTTCTGTGTGATTTCAAACAAACTCTCCTTTTCTGCATATTCTAAACACTTTGCACATTCAACTGAAGCAGAAGTGGAGTCAGAGTTAGTATCACATACCTGAGAAGTTTGACCTTCTGCGTGAGCCATAGAGGCTGAATGAAAAGAAAAAGATCCATCTTCAGAGAAAAACTTAGCAAGCTTCTCGGAAGCTCCAGCAGATTTCTGGCAGAGAATAGATCTCCTCTTGCACAACGCTTCAGCTTCAGTCAAAAGCTCCTCAACTTCCAAATCCAAAGCATCACTTGACAAATCACCAGCATCACGTGATTCTCCATTCATGCTCCCACTATAACCCGAGCTATCTTCATCTTCCGAAGATTCACCAGCAGACACGGGTTCAACAACTTTTTCAACCACCTTAGCATAACATGCTGTTCCACCATTTCCTCCTTCTCCGAGCTGAAGACTCCAGTTGCATATCTCATCAGCTTGAACCACTAACCCTCTGTGGGAATTAGTGTTTGTGGATCCAGATGTATTTCCTCCCACGGGAACCATTTGTCTGTCAGAATTGTTGTTCTGTTGTTGTTGAGGCTGTCTCTGATTCCTGAAAGGATTCTGATTGCCTTGCTTAGATGGATTCTGACATTCCCGCTTGAAATGACCTTTTTCACCACAGTTGAAGCAGGTGACAGCATTCTTATCAAAACCATACTTGGTGTTGTTGGTGCTTTCCAAGTTGGTTCTACCCGTTCTCTCCATGAACTCTTTTGCTCTTCGAATAGCACTAGCAAGAGCCCATTTGATATCCATCATCTCAAACTCTTCTTTATCAACTTGTTGATAATCTTCATTGGTTAGATTGATATTTCCAATCTGACTTGCAACCAACCCACAGTAAGCACTAACCAAGGTGTTCAACATCTCCATATGCTCCTTGGCTACTTCCACAGTGACTTTTGAAAAGTTGGAAGTGTCTAATCTGACAGTGTTCGGCTTGGAGGTGGCTTGAAAGCTTGAAGAGCTTCCATAAAACCCTTGCTGTTGCGGTTGTGGCTGCTGTTGTTGAGAAGAAGAGTCTTGTCTTGAATACATCTGCGTGTATGCTGAAGGATCAAACTGGTTAGTTGTGGAAGATCCGGTGTTTGAGATGAAGGCTGTTTGAAGCTTCGCATGTTGAGAGGCTGGTCTTTCTCCACTGATACCTCCTGCAATTCCAAAGTACATTTCTGGATTTTGAGGAGTTTGTGTTCTTTTTGCCTTAAGCTTTTCTTCCACATCTTTGTTCTCTAGTTTCTGAATTAGCTCATAAACGGTGATTGTGTCCAGAACACCATTTTCTTTGAGAATTTCCAGATAACTGCTCCATTTTGCTGGTAAGCTGTCAGCAAATCTCTTCACCATTTCTTGTGGAGTGGCAGAGACCTTAAAGGCGAACATTTCGCTCAACAAGTGATGAAACCTTGTAGATAACTCTGCCAAAGTCTCATTCTCCAAACACGTGAATCCTTCAAACTCTTTCTTCAGTAATTCTTGCTTGATCTTTCTTGATTGGGCATTTCCTTCACATCGTAGCGTGAGCATATCCCACAAGCTTTTAGTGGTTGTGCAATAGACAAACTGGTGATAAATATCTCTGTGAAGAGCTTGTGTAAGAATCATGAATGCTTTCTTTTCTAACTCATATTTCTTCTTGTCATCATTAGACATCGTGCTGTAAGTTTCCGGATTAGATCCTGCAACTTCCAACTCGTTCTCAAATGGAGTAAAGAAACACATCCATAGATCTTGACCTTGCCCCTGAACATAGGTTCTCAGCCTTTCTTTCCACCATCCCCAATCATTGATGTGATTTAGCTTTGGCGGTTTTGTGCTAGTACCAGTTTCAATGTCGTTCTGCATCATTGCTTGAATACTGTTGCTTTGATTTGTGACCAAAGCCCATTGATTTGCAGTTATCATTGCAGCTTGAGGTGGGGCAATAGCTCGCATCCATGCAGCTTTGTCAAAATCTGATGTAGATTGCGTAGCCGACGATTGTGGAGTCAACGTTGTTGTAGTCCATGCAGATGGATCCCACTGACCGTTTGTTCCCATTTTATAAAAATTAATATATTAAGTGAAAATAAATTTAGAAAATTAATTTTCACAAACTATATTAAAACTTGACAAATGACAACAGCCGAAGGATAAGGATCGAAAGACCTGAAATCACAGACTGTTAAATTCAACCAGATAAGACTCGAAAGATGGCCCGAAAGATAACACTGTTCGAAAGATCAACAGTATTCGAAAGACTACTGTTGAGTTTTCGAACAAAAACTTCGAAAGATTCCCCTACTCGAAGGATCCTTATCTTTCGAAGACAAACAGTAACTCGAATGATGGATCTTTCGAGAAGATTCCTTGACTCGAAAGATGGCACACTGACTTCGAAGGATTGTTCGAAGGATAGTTATCTTTCGAATCTCCTGAATCGAAAGATGATCTGTCGAGCTCGAAAGATATCTTTCGAACACACTCTGACACACTGACACAAGGTTGACGGGTAGGTGGGAAAGGTGATGGGTTGGTGCACAACTTTCGGCAGAAGGTATGTGCAGACACAACTTTTCACCAACTTTGAAAAGATTACCCAAAATGGACAACCCTATCCAGAAACACAGTCACCGGAATAATGACCGGAACTTAGCCGGAAATTACAAAGTTCCTTAAAAACAATTTTTAAGTTACCCAACCCAAACTTGAACACTCCCTAAAGGTTTAGAACACGTTTTCCAGTTTAAAAATGCAAGAAAAACTCCAAAAACGGGTGCTAAACCAAATGTCCAAAAACACCAAGAACTTGAACAAAACCCGGTTTTAAACAAGGTAAAGAGCCAAGGCTCTGATACCACTTATAGGTCCCTCTTCGGAGGATGACGAACCTCAAACCTTGTTATACGAACCCACTAGCGAGTGCGGAATCCAAGCTAGCAAGCAAACCGGGAGAAGACAAGCACAAATACAAACACACAAAGATTCACCGATTAACACAACTTGTATTAATACGAATGAGGGGTTCGGTTACAAGCTCAATGTTTACAAATCTGTATTGCAAACTCTCTAAAGTGTGTGTGTGTTCCTGGACAGAATGCTCTCAGTCTCTCGAGTGTATCTTTCTGTCAATTGTGTCTAGCTATGATGAACACACATTGCATGGGTATATATATACCCAGCAAAGGTTGCCTGTCCGAAGGATCCGATAGATGATCGAAGGATCATCTATCGATGTCGAAGGATCCTTAGGCACCTCGAAGGATGGTGTATCCTTCGAGATCTATTAGTTTCCATCGAAGCATATCTTTCGAGCAGATCGAAGGATCTAAATCATCCTTCGATCTCTTATCCTTCGAGCCAGACAATAACAACCATAATTCTAACTGTTTGTCCAAGTCAAACCAGGAGGACGGTTGACTTGGTCAACTTACAGACTAATAAAGACATCGTTTTACATCATGACCGAAAACAGACAAAGTACAGACATAAGTGCACCAACAACAGTTCCACCTCCAACTTGTGGATGTCGTCGCGTGTACAGTATTCCCTTTTGATCAGTTCTTTAAAATCGTTCCAAGGGGTGGCGTTAGCAGCTGCCAGCCCTAGAATCTGAACTTGCGCATTCCACCAGGTTAGCGCAATCCCTTCCAACGTGCCAGTGGCGTACTTGACCCTGCGAGCCTCAGGGCATTCACACATCTCGAATACTGACTCGAGCTTCTCAAACCAATGGAGTAGTCCCACTGCTCCTTCCGTGCCACTGAACGTGCTTGGACGACAGTCCATGAAGTTCTTGAATGTGCAGACAGGTTGTGGAGCGTTTTGACCTATTGTGCATAGAATAGGACAATATTAAATACAAAGGTTGATTTAGGAATGTAGGATTCAAAGATCCTAATGTGTATCCCATCCGCAGGGTATACTACCTGCTTGTGCAGCTGCAAGTGCCGCAGCTACTTGTTCGTTGATAAGGGCCGTCAACTGGGCTTGAGTCATGTTCACACGTCCAGACATGATCTTCATAGTAAAAGTAGAATAAGTGAGAATGGTTCGCGAGTAGTGCGATGACAGAAGAGTGTAAGCACATAGGTGTTCTCATGTAATGACGTATAGTAGGCAATGTAATCTAAGCATACTACGAGCAAAGTTCTATGTAGTTCTAACAAGCAGGTAATAAACATAAACCTTGTTACCTAGGATGTTGAGTCTTGCACGTGGAGCGAAGCGTCGTTGTGGATCGTTGAGAGCACTGTTCTGGTTATAGTCTGGTTTTAATAAAAACGTTTTTCCCATATTAAAACCAAGTTCTCTATAACCAATGGCTCTGATACCAATCTGTCACACCCCCAAATCCACACGCGGAGTACCACCGCTTGGAGGCGTGACATGACCAGGATCAAGCCACCAATCATATTGAACATGTAATTAATATCAAGTAAAAGTAAAAGCAAACCAATCATTCAATACGATAGGTGTTCAAAACATAATTATAGGTTCAAAGTGTAGCGGAAGCATAAGTATGAAAACCCAATGTATAACATAAGTTCAAATGTTTAAATGTTTTAACATGGCATCCACGATCCATGTCCCACAACGACCTGCTCCTCCCTGTGCAAGCTCCATATGTACCTAAGGTCCTGCAAGGCATGCAGCAGAGAATCAACAACTAGTTGAGCGAGTTCACAGTTAATAGTTCAGTAATTGTAATAGAATAGTAAGCCTTGTGTTCGTTCATTAAGTCATGTATCGTATTAGTTCGTATCGCGGCCCTCTAGGCATGTATGCGAAGATTAGGGGAAGTATCCCAAGTATTCTAGACTAGGTATATTTGTATCGCGACCACCCGGCATGTGTGCGAAGTTTAGTGTATAGTTCACGGCCTCTCTAGGCATGTGTGCGAAGATTAGTCATATCGCGGCCAACCCCGGCGTGTGTGCGAAGATCAGTTCTATAAGTATCACTAGTCTAGTCGTATCTTATCAATCACCCTTCCTCACCCGAGGACCATATAACTAAGTTCCATAAGCTAGGTAAGTGCAAGTAAATAATCCAAACCCATTCCCACCCTGGGAACCCCATGCCTTGGCTGTGTGAACTCACCTTGGTTTGCTCGGTATGCTAGGTATGTGCTCACGTTAATCAATCACGTCCTAAGGTACGCATGTATACATGATCAGTTTATATCCAAGTAGTTCACGTATAAGCACAAACAATGCTCACCAAATAGTACCCATCACTAAGCAACATCACACAAGTCATGCATAGTATTAACAGCAGTTAGTTAACTCAGTTAAGTTCAACAGATTATTTAAAGTTACAGTGCAAGTTATCCAGATCGGCGAAACACCCCTTTGTTTCGCCGTGAGCCCCTTTGACGAAACACTGTGCTTTCGTCGTTCACACTCTTGGCGAAACATATCTTGTTTCGTCAATTAACCTTGGCGAAACACCCCCTTTTATTTCGCCGTAAATCCCGTTTCATCAACTAATCAGTTACGTCGACCGGTTAATCATCGTTTAACAGTTACACCATCATCACAGGAAACCCTAATCTGCCGTCACAACATCATCGATCATACAGTCATGCATAATTCATACAGTAATCATATAGCAATTCATTCATAGTTACCGATTACTAACCATAACATAATCACGGTTTTACTGTTAGACGATTTAACATATGATTTAGACATTGCACAAGAGCCCAATTACATAACCAGCCTATCGAAACCCTTTTATGATGATCATCAACAAGAAATCTGTCACACCCCCAAATTCCTCCTGCGGATAACACCCGCTTCGAGGGCGTGACTGACCAGGATCCAGCCACCAATTATACTGAGCATTTAATTAATAGTAGAAGTATTTAATATCCGGAGTAATTAGCAACATTAGAGTTTAGATTCGGTAATTAGTTTAACAAAACAGCGGAAGCATAAACCAAAATAGTTTTAAAGACAGTTCATTGTTCAAAACAGTTATCCCGACACACGGGTTTGACGAACACTACACATCCCCAAGCAGCAGCTCCTGAATCATTGGTTACCTGCAAAGCATGCAGTAAGGGGTCAACAATAATGCTGAGTGAGTTCACTAGTTGTCCAGTTTTAATTACCAAAAACTTGTTTCACCGGTTAATTTACCCGTTTATACATGCCCTGGGGAGCTACCCCAAAAGTTAGCGACTAAACTGTTTTTCCAATACCGAACACTAGGTAACCGTTGCGTATCCGCAGGATGCCCCGTTGCCAATGTTCTATCATCATTGACGGATTTCTGAGTCTATTAGTTCACGCCCGTCCCAGACCAGGGCACGGTGTGAGGCTGGTAAACACCTAAATAGCGCTATCAACTAATAACCCGTTCGCCTGAACCCGGCGACTAATCGGTATTTGTAGTAGGGACTTGAGTGATAGAGTTTCGTTTAGTGCCGTTAGTTGCAATCCGTATAAACAGTAATTAACCAAAAGGTTTCCCAATACCCGGGAAGGAAAAGTAAGTTGTGTTCCCAATAACCAGGGAAAGTATGTAAATGGTATCCCCTTTTACCAGGGGATAGGATTGTCCAAAAGGTTTCCCAATACCAGGGAAGGAAAAGTAAGTTTTGTTCCCAATAACCAGGGAAAGTATGTAAATGGTATCCCCTTTTACCAGGGGATAGGGTTGTTAGTCTCGTGTCCCAAACCACCGGGACGCATGCTTTTAAGTTGTGAACTCACCTTGGGTTGCTCGGTAGGTTTAGGTTACTTGTCAATCACGTTGGTCACCACGTCCTAACATGGTTACCGGTATAGGTCAGGTTTGGTGCACAAGCAATCGCGTAAAAACTATACACATAACTGGCACGTAACATGCAAAACAATACAAACAGTCATGGGGTTATTGGGCCGGCCTAAACAATTAAGCAGTCAACAGTAACACATAACCCCAGTCAACAGATAGCCCATAACACATAATGGCCCAATAACCAAAATGGACAGCCCAGTCGTAACCAGGAGGTCTCGAGTCGCAACCAGGAGATCTCGGCTTGTCACGTTATGGTTGCGAGTCGCAACCGTTTGGTCTCGAGTCATCATGCTGTGGTTGCGAGTCGCAACCGACGTAGTCTCGAGTCGCAATCTCGTGGTTTCGAGTTGTCCTGCTATGGTTGCGAGTCGCAACCGTGTGGTTTCGAGTTGTCACGCTTTGGTTGCGAGTCGCAACGGCGTGGTCTCGAGTCGTAATCGTGTGGTTGCGAGTCGGAAGCTGTCCCTTTCATGTACACGTGATGATGCAGATATGACAGTCCAATTTGTACATATGAAATCAGACCCAGATTAGGAAACTACCAATAAGGTTTCTACAAACACTTTTCCAAATCTGACCATTAAACCAAATAGATCAAACTTTGCCATTTTTAAAACCTTCAAACCATATTCAACAAGTTCATCTTATGTTCTTAGTTTTCTAGGGTTTTCATGCCAACATAATCACACATTTTGAACCAAAAATCATATATTTCAAACAAGATTGTCATGTAAGAACAAGAAACATATTATTTGTAGCCGAAATCTTAAGTCTAGCAACATCATTTTGCAAGAATAATAAAGCATAATATGTTTGGCTATGAACACTTTTAAACTACCCTTTTTCTTGCCATTTAAACATGTTATCACATATATTCAACTTCACAAATCATCCTAAATTCATACATAACACTATGAACCAAGCATACAAGTCCATTCAACATAACATAAATCCTATGCACAAGGATAATACTAACCGGTTGTGAAGAAGAAGAAGGAGCCGAAAACAAAGAGAAAGGAACCGAGAAGATGGAGTGTCCGAGTGATGGTCTTGACCGAGTCCTTGTCCGAGATCCTTGAGCTTGAACCGAAAATTGGAGGAGATGGTAATGTTGTTTGAGGGTTTTCTTAGTTGAGAGAAAATAAGGAGTGTATGTGTTGGTGTGTTGTGTAAAATGAAGGAAATGAAGGAAAGTGGGGATTTATATACAAGCATCAAATAGGCTAAGGGTGGTTTCGGCCCAAACCGGTTACGGCCCAAAGGCCCACTCGCAACCGCCCGGTTGCGAGTCATGGTCTCGACTCACGTACATTTATATATAATACGTACATTCAACACACATTAAGCAAATAAAGATCACGTTTCCATTTAATAATATTTATATACACAAAATATTACAAGGTGTTCGTTCGGAAAAACCTAGAGTGTCACATTATCCCCAAGTTTTAAGAACTTTCGTCCCGAAAGTTGAAGCAGCCACTGCCAAGCTAGCGTGTTTTAACGGGGTGTCACATCATCCCCACGTTAGTTTGGAATTTCGTCCCGAAATTCGGTTGTAGCTTCAGTGCTGGGGTTTTCGTTTGGGAATAACTGGGATACTTGGACTTCATCTGGTCCTCCCGCTCCCAGGTAAACTCTGGGCCGCGACGTGAGTTCCAACGAACTCGAACAAGAGGTATTCTAGTGCTCTTGAGGACCTTAACATCCCGGTCCGTGATTTCGACAGGTTCTTCGACGAATTTCAACTGTTCGTCGATTGTGAGTTCCTTCAGAGGAACTACGTGCGTCTCATCTGACAGACACTTCTTCAGATTCGACACATGGAAAACGTTGTGAACTACACCGAGTTCTGCTGGTAAGTTCAGTCTGTAGGCCACCTTGCCTATTTTCTCAAGGATTTCGAAAGGTCCAACGTACCGTGGGTTGAGTTTGCCTCGTTTACCAAAACGAACCACACCCTTCCAGGGTGAAACTTTGAGTGATACCCGCTCCCCAACCTGGAGCTCAAGTGGTTTCCTGCCCTTATCGGCGTAGGCCTTCTGACGGTCACGAGCGGCCGCCATGCGTTGTCGTATTTGAGCAATCCGCTCAGTAGTGTCTACCACATGTTCTGGACCAGTGATTTGACTATCCCCCCACCTCTGCCCAACGAAGAGGTGACCGGCATTTACGTCCGTACAATGCCTCAAACGGGGCAGCTTTAATGCTGGTGTGGTAGCTGTTATTGTACGAGAATTCCACGAGTGGCAGATGCCTTTCCCAGCTGTTGCCAAAGTCGATTACATAAGCGCGAAGCATGTCTTCTAAGGTTTGAATAGTTCGCTCGGACTGCCCGTCCGTCTGTGGGTGATACGCTGTGCTCATATCTAGACGTGAGCCAAAAGACTTGTGCATTGCTTGCCACAGTTCCGAAGTAAAACGTGCATCTCGATCAGAGATGATAGAGGTGGGCACCCCGTGCCTCGAACAACTTCCTTGAGGTATATCTCCGCCAGAGTGGAGAATTTATCTGTTGTCTTTGATTGCCAAGAAGTGTGCGGATTTCGTGAGTCGATCCACGATCACCCAGATAGTATCGTTTCCGCGCTGTGATCTAGGTAGGCCAGTAACGAAATCCATGGAAATTTGCTCCCATTTCCGTTGTGGTATCTCTGGTTGTTGGAGTAGGCCTGAGGGTTTCTGATATTCCGTCTTGACTTGCGCACAAGTCAAACACTTGCTGACGTAAGTTGCTATGTGGGCCTTCATGCTAGGCCACCAATACGTAGTCTTAATATCGTGGTACATCTTGTCCGAACCAGGGTGTGCTGAGTAGCGAGATTTGTGCGCTTCATCCATCGCAAGTTCTCGTAAGTCGCCATAGAGTGGGACCCAAATGCGTCCTGTTACATAATAAGCACCGTCTTCCTTCTGTTCTAAGCGTTGCCTTGACCCGCGTAGGGCTTCAGCTCTAACGTTCTCTGGTTCCAGTGCTTCTATCTGAGCAGCTCGTATTTGCGAAGGTAGACTAGAATGGATCGTGAGTTGTAAAGCTCTTACGCGCTTAGGCGTAGTGCCCTTCCGACTGAGGGCGTCTGTCATTACATTGGCCTTGCCCGGGTGATACCTGATAGAGCACTCGTAATCATTCAGCAGTCCGACCCATCGTCGCTGTCGCATATTCAGTTCCTTCTGCTTGAATATGTGTTCTAAACTTCTGTGGTCGGTGTAGGTGGCGCACTTGGTTCCGTATAGGTAATGCCGTCATAACTTAAGTGCGAAGATCACTGCTCCCAGTTCCAAATCAAGCGTTGTGTAGTTCCTTTCGTGCGTCCTAAGTTGTCGAGAGGCGTAAGCAATAACCTTCTCGCGTTGCATCCGTGTGTAACTGGGATCCTGATTCGAAGCATCATGGTATACCGCTAGATCACCCGTACCCTAGGGTGAAGATGATGCTCAGTGCATTACAAAGTTGGGATTCGAAAGCTGAAAAGACGTCCTCCTGTTTTGGTCTTTCACGAACACAACACCCTGCTGTGCCAACGAGACTTAAGCTGTGCGACCTTCGAAAATCTTGTGATTAAGCTGCGATAGTATCTAGTGGGACCAAGAAACTCCTGTATCCTCGAAGGGATCTTTGATGTTGATCAGTTCCTAACCAAAATGGATCTTAGCGAGATCCATGTGTATTCCCACTTCGTTGTTTGATAAAAAGAAAATGTGTACTTCCCGAATCCTGAAGTCATACTTAGGTAGACTTCGCACGTAGACGCTCCTCCCCTAGAAGCTCTACAATGGAATACAAGTGTTGTTCATGGTGCCCCTTTCTCCTAGAAGTGATTCAAAACGTACTAGATAAACACAGTTGCAGTGTGATCCATAAAGCAGCTGGTGGGTTGTTCACCCCAAAAGGTCATGGAATAATTCATCCGGTGTCTCCTGGGAATGGCCTTATTGCGTTTACTATGCCGTTTTAGGAACATCCTCCCTTTGGACTTCCATCTGATGTTAGTTCGTTCGCTACTCAATCTTCACATAGGAGCATGACCCATGTAACTGGTCAACAGGTTGTCAATACAGGATCGAGACAAACGGTTATGGGCTGTCACCTTGATGAGTTCTTAATAGTCAGTATACACACGACAAGGTCCATCTTCCCTAGGATAAGTGGGGCTCCCCCAAAGCGAAGAAATAGACCCTACAAAACTCCTGTCCAACGGTTCCTATAGTTGCTTTGATAGATCTTGCGACCTTCCTGGCGCAAAATGGTAAAAGTACAAGTAATCAGGGCTGCCTCAGACGTGAGATCAAACTGAGATTCCGCCTAACAAATTTTCGGAAGAAAAACTGAATGTTCCTCGGATAGCACGCCGAGAGAAACAACGAACAACTGGTGGATCCTCGATCCACTTTTCCTTAGCCTTAACATCCGTAGCGGTTGCTAACACAGCGGAGTAATCCCTCTGTAGACACTTCTGGCCTTCACAGCTGAAATGGCGCTAACTATTGAACTACTCTGATGCTTTAGAACAAAGGCCGATTCTCCACACAAAGTTTTCTCCTTACTGGGTATATTCGCGTGATTCCTGGGTAACCAATTCACACTAACTACTGCGTTGTAACCATCGAGGGTGGTAGAAGGAAGGTCGTCATCGGACACTCGTCCCACAAGGTCGTGTTTACATCCTAACGAACTTTTGAGATTCTATTTGACTTGCCATCAGTCGATTCCACATCTGGTTCGGTTTCAAGAAGTATCAGGGTCAAGCAGAATAGAGATGAAGCAAACAACTACCCATACAAGCTACCATGTTGCTACTACGCCTGGCGTCGCCTGCGCCAATCCTAAATGCCCTTCCACGAGCATCATTTCCAATGTTGTTGTTACGGTTGCGAGGATTCCCATTACTATTATCATTCCCCTGGTTGTTGACCTTGATGTTGTCGCGACTGTTGTTTCTGATGGCGTTGCTTGAAATGGTGCGCTACGATCCTTCACTGACAAGTCCATCTTGTCACGTTTCCGTGCCGCGTCCCAAGGTGTACTTATTGAGCTGGCCGTTACGCATTTCCGCACCATTGTCAATTGTCATCGCTTATGGCCCGACTGATTCGTAAGAGCTGGCTCCTATGAGCCGCTGACTGGAGTTAAGGGTTCGATTGGAGTCAATTCGCTGATGCTCGTTGTCGGTGACTAGGGTCGTTCAAATGCTGAAGCCAGTAAGGTACTACGTCTACCCTCTTGACTGAGTAATACACGGTATGTTGAGATAGTGTTGCAGAAGTGATCGCACTTCGGGATTTAAGACGTCAACACGTTAAGTTCCAGCAAGCGAAGAAAGGTGAGAAGGATATAGACCAATCATTGTCGTTTCAACATCCATCCCAGGGATGTTCGTACAAGCACCTAATGTTCTACACAGTTCGCTAGGCGTTCATATGGGTGTTCAGGTAATACTCGATAGCATCGAGGTTCGAAAGGGATGCAGTGAGAAGTGAAAAGATCGTGTTCGAGTAGGAGACAATCACTGCTACGGCTCCTATGGACTGTTGTGTTTCTCATCATACAAATAACGAAACGGAACCCCTTTTTCACTTGTTAAGCCTCACTGGGACTCACATCCACCCCACTATATTATTATGTGTGCACCCACAATAATATTGTGATTTGCATGTTCATCTCAGCTCCTCTTAACTCATGTCAAATGGTTCCCCACACTCGAGTAGATTTCAAAGAGTATCAAGTAGTGTAAGTCATGGAGGTTTAGGGAATTACCACCCTATCAATCACATGATACGAGAAAGTGTACATGAATTCATATTGGTGTGCTAACGTGCAATCACATGCAATATCGTATGTGGGCGTTCACTAGTTAGGCATACTAGTACGTATAGCGAAACAGGAAACATAAAGTAAGCAAACAAGTAAACACTGGTCCGAGCTATGAGGTCAAAAGTGTTGAGCCTTGTACTTGGAGTGTAGTGTCGTCACGAGTCACGGGTTATAGTCTGGTTTTCTCCAAAAAGATTTTCCCCTTTTTTTTTAAACCAAGTTCACTATAACCAATGGCTCTGATACCAATCTGTCACACCCCCAAATTCCTCCTGCGGATAACACCCGCTTCGAGGGCGTGACTGACCAGGATCCAGCCACCAATTATACTGAGCATTTAATTAATAGTAGAAGTATTTAATATCCGGAGTAATTAGCAACATTAGAGTTTAGATTCGGTAATTAGTTTAACAAAACAGCGGAAGCATAAACCAAAATAGTTTTAAAGACAGTTCATTGTTCAAAACAGTTATCCCGACACACGGGTTTGACGAACACTACACATCCCCAAGCAGCAGCTCCTGAATCATTGGTTACCTGCAAAGCATGCAGTAAGGGGTCAACAATAATGCTGAGTGAGTTCACTAGTTGTCCAGTTTTAATTACCAAAAACTTGTTTCACCGGTTAATTTACCCGTTTATACATGCCCTGGGGAGCTACCCCAAAAGTTAGCGACTAAACTGTTTTTCCAATACCGAACACTAGGTAACCGTTGCGTATCCGCAGGATGCCCCGTTGCCAATGTTCTATCATCATTGACGGATTTCTGAGTCTATTAGTTCACGCCCGTCCCAGACCAGGGCACGGTGTGAGGCTGGTAAACACCTAAATAGCGCTATCAACTAATAACCCGTTCGCCTGAACCCGGCGACTAATCGGTATTTGTAGTAGGGACTTGAGTGATAGAGTTTCGTTTAGTGCCGTTAGTTGCAATCCGTATAAACAGTAATTAACCAAAAGGTTTCCCAATACCCGGGAAGGAAAAGTAAGTTGTGTTCCCAATAACCAGGGAAAGTATGTAAATGGTATCCCCTTTTACCAGGGGATAGGATTGTCCAAAAGGTTTCCCAATACCAGGGAAGGAAAAGTAAGTTTTGTTCCCAATAACCAGGGAAAGTATGTAAATGGTATCCCCTTTTACCAGGGGATAGGGTTGTTAGTCTCGTGTCCCAAACCACCGGGACGCATGCTTTTAAGTTGTGAACTCACCTTGGGTTGCTCGGTAGGTTTAGGTTACTTGTCAATCACGTTGGTCACCACGTCCTAACATGGTTACCGGTATAGGTCAGGTTTGGTGCACAAGCAATCGCGTAAAAACTATACACATAACTGGCACGTAACATGCAAAACAATACAAACAGTCATGGGGTTATTGGGCCGGCCTAAACAATTAAGCAGTCAACAGTAACACATAACCCCAGTCAACAGATAGCCCATAACACATAATGGCCCAATAACCAAAATGGACAGCCCAGTCGTAACCAGGAGGTCTCGAGTCGCAACCAGGAGATCTCGGCTTGTCACGTTATGGTTGCGAGTCGCAACCGTTTGGTCTCGAGTCATCATGCTGTGGTTGCGAGTCGCAACCGACGTAGTCTCGAGTCGCAATCTCGTGGTTTCGAGTTGTCCTGCTATGGTTGCGAGTCGCAACCGTGTGGTTTCGAGTTGTCACGCTTTGGTTGCGAGTCGCAACGGCGTGGTCTCGAGTCGTAATCGTGTGGTTGCGAGTCGGAAGCTGTCCCTTTCATGTACACGTGATGATGCAGATATGACAGTCCAATTTGTACATATGAAATCAGACCCAGATTAGGAAACTACCAATAAGGTTTCTACAAACACTTTTCCAAATCTGACCATTAAACCAAATAGATCAAACTTTGCCATTTTTAAAACCTTCAAACCATATTCAACAAGTTCATCTTATGTTCTTAGTTTTCTAGGGTTTTCATGCCAACATAATCACACATTTTGAACCAAAAATCATATATTTCAAACAAGATTGTCATGTAAGAACAAGAAACATATTATTTGTAGCCGAAATCTTAAGTCTAGCAACATCATTTTGCAAGAATAATAAAGCATAATATGTTTGGCTATGAACACTTTTAAACTACCCTTTTTCTTGCCATTTAAACATGTTATCACATATATTCAACTTCACAAATCATCCTAAATTCATACATAACACTATGAACCAAGCATACAAGTCCATTCAACATAACATAAATCCTATGCACAAGGATAATACTAACCGGTTGTGAAGAAGAAGAAGGAGCCGAAAACAAAGAGAAAGGAACCGAGAAGATGGAGTGTCCGAGTGATGGTCTTGACCGAGTCCTTGTCCGAGATCCTTGAGCTTGAACCGAAAATTGGAGGAGATGGTAATGTTGTTTGAGGGTTTTCTTAGTTGAGAGAAAATAAGGAGTGTATGTGTTGGTGTGTTGTGTAAAATGAAGGAAATGAAGGAAAGTGGGGATTTATATACAAGCATCAAATAGGCTAAGGGTGGTTTCGGCCCAAACCGGTTACGGCCCAAAGGCCCACTCGCAACCGCCCGGTTGCGAGTCATGGTCTCGACTCACGTACATTTATATATAATACGTACATTCAACACACATTAAGCAAATAAAGATCACGTTTCCATTTAATAATATTTATATACACAAAATATTACAAGGTGTTCGTTCGGAAAAACCTAGAGTGTCACAAAATCCGATCTTGATATATTACAATTGTAACCGATAGCATAAATCCTATTGTTGTCAAAATCATTGCCACACATGAACACAAACGTTATTCAGCATCTACTACATCGATTTCAAGCAAAACAGATAGTAAGGATTCAAATCAAACAATTACGCAATTATTAGACACTAACCACGAAGAATGGAATAACAACTTGATTGATCCGGGGTTTCGGGGTCACACGATTGCCGTCAACAGAGGAGGGGGTGCTCTAGGGTTTCTGATATTTGCCAAGAGTGGCGAATGAAATAGAACACTAAGTATATAAAGTCACGTAACGAGTTGGGCCCGAACTGGGCTTTCGGCGAATCTGGGCTCGGCGAAACACTTTGTTTCGTCGAGATTGAGTTGACGAAACAAACTTCTGTTTCGTCGTGATGTTCTGGCGAATCAACTTCTGTTTCATCGGGTTTATTCATGTGTTAACCGTTTAAGGTTTTTCAACAGGTTTCATGTTATACAATCAAACAGATAATCATGCAAACACAATACGTTTTATTATAACACAAAGTGTACAATTACAAGTCAAACAAGTCAAACAACCAAACTGTCAAAGTCAATAGTCAAAGTCAACGTGCAATAAATGCGAAAGTGAAAGTCGGAAACTCGAGTTGTCACAATCATTCCATGTGTAAACATAACAAACAAGCATTCATTAAGTCACGTATAACATGCAGTAACGGTTAGCGTTTAAATAGTGTTGTGTTGTGTGATTGATGTGATTTGAATATAGGTAACATATGTAACACCCAAAAGTGCGAAAGCAAAAAGGGTTCGAGTATACTCACAACAATGATGGATTGAAGGGAGCACTTAGAGAGAATTTAGCCTGATCAAAACGATAGCATAACGATAAGCGATACGTAATAGGGTGAGAGGTGACAGTGGATCGGTCAGTACTCCGTTCGGACGGCAATCCGATCGGGTAGTGGGTCGATCGGGTGGCAATCCGCTCGGATGGTCATCCGATCGGGTGACCTTTCGAGTGGATTGTTTCCTCCTTTGGGAAGGATGTGTTTGTGTATGATGGCTTGACTTTTGAAGTTTTTGTTGTAGCATTTTGAAAACACAGAAGTGTTTCTACCCTTCAGGTCGATCGATCGAACGGCCGTTTGATCGGGCGACAATCCGGTAGGTTGGACACTTAGTGGGAACAAGTTCACAGCAGTTTGTCACTCTATCGGATTGTAGTTCGATCGGGTGGCAAACCATTGTATTTGAACATGTTGAAAAATTGTTTAAGTGTTGAAGTCAAGACATCACATGGTTAAGGTGGCAATCCGATCGGATGGTAGGTCGATCAGACAACACCTCGTTCGATGTCCAGACCTTAAAGCTTGAAACAAAATTAAGTGTGGGACCCAATGGTGCAAGCCGATCGGGTGGCAACCCGATCGGTTGGCAATCCGATCGGACAACAGTCCGATCGGTCGACACTCCGTTCTGGTCGGCCTGATCGTCTTCTTCCTTTGTTGTTTTGGTAGTTTTGCAGTTTTATCGAGACGGTGTGACAACGTGTTAATCAACAGAACCCCACCTTGACCCCAGTAGCCCGATCGAACAGGAATCACCCAAGTTCAACCAGTTAACCAGTTCAAGATGGTTGTTCTTGGTTAACCCGAAATCGGTGGTCTCGTGGATAGAGGTCGGATCTTGAGCTAACACATCACTAAGATAGAGTAGAAGGCTAGAACAAGGCCCGATTCTATCGGTTTTGAGTGCATTGAGTGTAAAAGAGTTGAAAGAAAGTTAGAAACCATCTTTCAATCCTTTTTTCACCGCGAATATGTTTAGATCTATGCAAGATCTTTGTTTATTTGTGTGGAAATCGGTTAGATCCAAGTTGTTCTTGGTGGATTGAAGCCAAAACATGAAGTTCATAAGAACACCATGATGACGTCATCCTAGAACACCTCAAATCTAGTGGTTTTGCGGTTAAAAGTTATGATTTAAAAGATAGAAAGGTGTAGGAGTGCATGTAGATTAAGGAAGTACAAGATTTAGGACGAGATCTTACCGGAATCGCGAGAAATCGGAGAAAAGGTGAGGTTGGAGCGCTTGGTCGGACAAGAGAGTGCAAAAGTGGTAAGTGGTGATGTTGACAGGGGTATTTATAGGGTTTCCCAAAAAGGAAAGGGTGGAATGTGGCTGGTTGAGCTGGCAGCCCGATCGAGTGGCTGGTCGATCGAGTGGTAGCTCGATCGAGAGGCTGATCGATCGGCTGGTTGCTTGGTCGATTAGCCACTTGATTCGAGTGTTTGGTGCGACGAGTTTTGCAGTTTCGATTGCGATTGCGAGCGTTGCCATGCGATAGAGTTTCTATTCAAATTACTTTTAATCCCAACTACTATATCTAACATACAATCATTAGTGAATTAGGATGATTCTATCTTGCGTTTGGCGTTTGCAATTCGATTGCGATTCAGTTTCGATTGCGTTTCGGTTAATCACTTCAACATAAACATAAATAAACATGCAGAAGTAACACATAAGGCACACATACACACATAACACAATATCCAGAACGCGTAATTCGAGTTGCGAGTACGATTGCGATAAGCGATAAAGCGATCAAACATGCGATAAACATCGAATAAACCTCGATTATTACTAATTACACCACATAATACAACTAACATAAAAGCATAAAAAGACTAACTACAAGTCAAAGAAGTCAAAACAGGAATTGATCAAGGAGTGACAGATCGCATTTAGCAATCTTTTCTTCCTTTGACTTTATTCTTGACTTTGACTTTGACTTTCGAAACACGGGGTGTTACAACCTGAGCGGATGGTCATCCGGACGGATGGCCACACGAACGGATGACCATTCGAACGGATGGCCATTCGAACAGTGTGTTCTGTGAACTGTTAAGGTTTTCGATGTTTTGATCTTAGTGTCCTGTATAGCAAACAACAAGTGTTATCATAATCAGATCATTTGGACAGATGGTCATCCGATCGGATGACCATTCGAACAGATGGTCAGTGGGTGAAGTTTTGTAAAATTTTCTAAGTTTTGGGTTCATGGAGACGGTGTGACAACGTGTCAAACAATGGACACATACTTAACCCAGCTACTTCGGTCGGATGGGTATCACCCCTTTCGAACCGACGAGTTGTCTTTGATGGAATTTCATGTTTGGACCCGTAAATCGGCCGTTTTTCCTATGGAAATCGGTTTTCAAGCCGACTCTCGACTAAGGAACGAGTCGAGAGTCTGTTTGAGTCCGATTTCACCAAGGTTCTGTATAAAAACTAAAGAAAAGTTCGGAAATCAGTTGTAAAACGTGAGGTTTATCAAACATGTGAAATTTCGTTAGATTTGGTATAAAAGTGTGATAATCCTTTAGATCTTGTATAAAAGTTGTGAAAATCCGCTAGATCTGGTACCAATCTTGGTTAAATGGTGCTCCACCACAATTTGCACAAGCAACCGAGTGGAAACCACCTTCACGAGCCCTAAATCAGTTGGTTTTCGAGAAAAAATTGAAGTGTCCGTGTGATTTTGATGAAGAATGTGGTGTAGAAGTGATTAACGATCAAAGTTGTACAAGATTTGAGGTGAAATACTTACGAAATCGCCTTGAATCGCGATTAAAGTGACTGAGAGTGATTTGAGTGCAGGTGGTTGGATGGCCGAGTGAAAGGTAAGAATGAAGGGTTAAGTGCCCTATTTATAGGTGATAGTGGCAGGGCTAGTCGAATGGGGTTAAATCGGTGCAAAAGTGTCAAGTGTCGGATGGCGTTCCGGTCGAATGGCAATCCGGTCGGATGGCCATCCGAGCGGATGGTCATCCGAGCGGATGGTCATCTGATCGGATGTCCATTCGGACAGCCGATTCGCGTTTGTTAGTTTACCGACTTTGGTTCGTTTTGCGAGCTACGTTAAGTATTGCGTTGTGTATTATTGTGAATGATCATTATTATAGCATTATTATTCCTCTAGGTATCCAATAACAAGGGTAACTTCGTGTTTTGGATTTGGGTTAAAACTAGTCTCTCGTTTATCAAGTATCAAGGCATAACAAGTGTCAAGTTCCTAGCATCACAAGAGTCAAGATTCAAAGCATCACAAGAGTCAAGATTCAAAGCATCACAAGAGTTAAGATTCACATCGTTCATATATATAGCATCACAAGAGTCAAGATTCATATTGTTCATATATATAACATCACAAAAGTCTCACATAGTTTAACAAAATTTGAGATTCAAATAGTATCATTTCTCATTATGATCGATCGTCTCGAGTGTAAAAGCATCACAAGACAGGAAGTATGACGAGACTTGCTAGATAGTAAAAGTATCAAAACGCAGGGCGTTACAGGTGGGGGAGGTGACGGAGCTGTGGGGTGGAGGAGAGGGTGGCGGCGGCGCTGTGGGGTGGAGGAGAGATGTGGAAGCCGTTTTGGGAGGAGGAGAGGGGTCAGAGGTGAGAAGGGAAGGAGAACTAGGGTTTGGAAGTGGTATGAAGAGATTAGAAGAGGGAAGTCCAGGTCTACTGGAATAAGAGGACAAGCAAATGTTTTTAAATGGAATCACTTTAAAAAATAAACACTCTGCGAAACAAAAGGTCTGTGCGTGTCTGCACGGCGCAGACAAAAGAGACCAGGAAGAGCTTTTAAGAAAAAAAAAAAAAACAACCCCTTAGTCTCGAATGCTTAGAGACTTTTGATGTAGTATCTTATCTTGACCTTTGGAATTTATGATTAGATGTCTATGAAGTATATTAAGAGGTTTTTGAACTAAGAAATTGAAGAAACACTAGTTCTAATAAGTAGGGGATAGAACCTAAGATGGTAGTCTCAACAGGGGGTTCATCCTTAATCATTTCTAGATCAGACAGCCGATGGTGTCTTAAGAGCTAATATGCAAAGCAGTAACATCGTGAGCTCGTTACAAGAAGGAGAGGTGGGGGTTCTTCTTGTAAACACCCTCCAGTGTGAGAATAAGTATCGCTTTAAGAAGAATAAAAGTGTGTGTTAAGAATGAGAATGAGAGAAACCGGATCTCTAAACGTTTGGAGGAATAGAGTATTTATAGCCGAAGGGTTTGGAGAAGAGTGTGGGCTGACGGGTCTTGGGCCAGACGTCGCTTTCATGGAATATCCACTTAGTCCCCTTTGACACGACAGGTAGTGTCTGTAGAGGTGGAGGCGACATGCGCAACGTGATTGGCTACACGTCATCATCCAAGTGTACTTGTTGTCGTGTCTGTCATCAGCCTTGGGTGGAGATTGTGGAGCAGCAAGTGATGAGAGCTGATTGGATCCACGTCACTGTCCTTTGATACTTCTTGTCCCCTGCACGATTGTCTGTCGTGGGGATCATTTTGGTAGGGCCTCGCATCGCGCTGATTGGTTGCAGGCACCTGCCATATGTTTGGTTGTTCCACTCGTGAGTTGTCATGGTGCGCATACGCGGCTAGGCCATGCAGGGGGTGTCCTTTATGTTCTAATTTCCCTACAAAATTACCGCAGATGTCCTTTATGTTCTAATTTCTTTATAGGCGGTGTCCTTTATCCATATAAAGATTACAAAAATGGATATCTGATGTAAAGAAATTAGAACATAATGGATATTTGCTATAAAGAAATTAAAACATAAGGAACATTCGTGTAATCTTGTTAGTTAAAATATAACGCCTGAAATTTGCTGAAACTTAAAGGACATAAAATGCAATTTACCCTAAAAAATACAAGTGTTCATAATACTTCTAAATTAGAGAAATAGAGTTACTTTGTTGTAATATTTGGTGAAGGGTGCGAGGATCCTGGTATAATAATAGGTGATGCATTAACCAACCAAACACCTGTTTTTTTTTATTCTCATATAATGGGTCATTTCATTCCGCCTCTCATTCCTATTTACCAAACACTGCCATGGTTTTTTATTTAGAGGGTGTTTGGGGTTGAGTTTTGAAAATAGATTATGCGTTTTGAATAATCAAAATCAGATAATTAACTGTAACAAAACGTGATGTTGAAAGATAGTGTTTGGATTTGATTATATTGCTTGATATCACAATAATCAGATAATCAACTATTTGGGTGTTTGGCAAATATATATTTAAAAAGATAAACAAGTGAAAATCCTTTTCTAAACGCAAATAATCAATTTTTGTAAAACTGCGTTTTGTTGCAGTAGGGGGGAGCTGCTTTTGGAAAATTGCGTTTTGTAACTTTCTAAACGCAAATAATCAGTTTTTTTTTTTACCCAAACACTCAAAACATTATTTACCATTTCAAAACTCAATAATCTAAAAATCTCCTTCAAAACTCAACCTCAACATTAAAGAAGCTTGATACTCCGCAAGCACATGTTCAACTATCTAAACCGTTTTCTTTAACTATTGTCTTGTTTTACTAATTTTTGAGATAATTATTGGTTTAAATTTTCACTTTAACTTAGATAATTGAAAATGATAACGATATTTCTCTTCTTTAAGGAAAAACAAAAAACAAAACAATAAACTTCAAACCACTAAGGCTGCCATTATGGTAACAGCTACAAGTCCATACCATTAAGGCTGCCATAAACAAAGTACATTTTCGGTTTTCCTAAGCAAAAGAGCCCCAACACATCTACAATGCATTGCATGGGCTTATACTTATAATAGCATATTAATCTATGATTTCTCCTTCTTCCTCCTCCTCTCCCTTTACAACAGAACATGTCGTCTCTATGGAGGGCACGTCAACATTTGTTTCTCTCACAACGACAGGTGGGAATTTCAAAGATTCCGTAGTGAAAAACGAGTTTGCTGTCATGAATCTTAAAACCTGCAAGAGATGAGTTTTGTCTCTCTTAACGTCACGTGTCAATAGCTTCTGTAGAAGTGATGGTTCTCGCTTGTTTTGCTTGGTTTGATGATTGCCCTTGAAGGAATCTTCGTCCCCCGGCCTTGTTTTTTTGGTCATCCGGTCAGCATCTTGAAATGATGTTCTTCTTTTGTTATTAAACTTCCCCTTTTTGTAGCGTTGTTGTCTTTCGCGTTTTCTCTCTCTAGGGTTTTGTTTATCAGGACTAGATAAATAAGACACTGGAATTTCCGCAACTTCACAACCCAACTCGGCTTGTTTTGTCAATATTTCCTTTAATTGCTGCAAACAAAGTGCGTCAGCGTATTCATCGGTTCGGGTTTCAGTTTCCTTAAATTTGATTATTTATTCAGTCAAACTGAACTCAAAACAGTCAAACCGAATTTGAATTCAGTTCGGTTTAATTAACATGATAGGTGTTCAATGGTTCAGGTTTTGGGTTCCTCGGTTTGATTTTCTCAGTTTTACAATAACAATATATTTTAAAAACTAAAAAATAATTATTACAATAACAATATTTAAAGCAATAACTATTCATAAAAAAAAAAGGACAGGTATTTGCCAGTCAACCCAATCCAAGCCTGTTTACCCTACCCGCCCAGTTTTCCAGGCAGATGAGATGCTGTACCTGGCGACGTAACACGGCGTCTTGGTTGGTGACATCAGACAATGTCTCTTCTTTCTTATGCTTCTGCATGATAAACAATAAGGTGCCAAACAGACAGACAACGAAGATCAAACCAAACACTCAAAATCTAACCTCTAATACGGCCCCATTTGTGGGGTAGTTCTTCTTACGAGCCTCACGCCACACCTTTATTTCTTGCTCCGTGTAAGTCAGAGAGGGTACTCTTCAGTACAGTACATAGAAGTCAACTTTGTAGTAAATTATTATTATTAAGAATATTATAGCACGCTACAAGTTTAAAAAATGAAGGCCACACATAATGGGTGAGGGTTTCAACCCATTTACTTAAAAGAGTAAATTACAAGTTGTCCTTTACGTTTACAACAAACTGCAGGCGGTGTCCTTTGCCTTTAAAATTGACGCGTTTGGTACTTAATATTTCAAAATCTTGCACGGTGTGTCCTTTGAGCCTAACCCAGTTTATTATTATTCTTTTTGTTAAATCTGGTCATGTGCCATGCACATGAGGGCATTCTTGTCATTTGACCATTCCAGGGGTTATTATGTAAATAATATGTAGATAGGGACTGTTTTGTAAAAATAAAATTTTACCTCTTTCTTCTTCTGCACTCTCTCTCTCTAACTTTCTCTCCCTCTTTCTCATGTGGATTTGTATGTATGTGATTATTGTGTTTGGGATTAATCAGGGTATAAGTATAGGTTTGTATCGTGTAAGTGTGCAGTATTATATGAAAGATGTGCTAAAGTTGCAACCTTCAGAAGCACAGTTTTACTCTGGGATTATTGGGATAACTTGGATTATTAAGCCTCTTTGGGGTCTTATGACTGATATTGTTCCGAATTTTATATTACGGAGACGTCCTTACTTCATATTTGCTGGTGTATTGCACTTCTTACTTTACAATTTTGAGCTTTGTTGCAGATTCAAAACACATACTTATTTTGAACTAATTTTGTTAGCAAGATTTGATTGGAAGGTTAAAGTTATAAAATTGCGATGGATCCAAATCATCCACATAAGCTAACCTTCACCATCCACAACCCACCACCGTACACCTCTTTCACCGCCACCCATCATCACCATTGCACCCACCCACCACCGTATGCCTCCCACCACCGCTAAACCCACCACAATTCACCACCCACCACCGTACATCTCCCACCACCGCTAAACCCACCACTCCGGCAGTGTTTTTTTTTTTAGAGAGAATGTGGAGAGCTAGAGAGAGAGAAGAAAGAGGGAGAGAAAGTTAAGAGAGAGAGAGAGAGAGAGAGCAGAAGAAGAAAGAGGTAAAAAATTATTTTTACAAAACAGTCCCTATCTATATATTATTTACATAATAACCCCTGAAATGATCAAATGATAAGAATGCCCTCATGTGCATGGCACATGACCAGATTTAACAAAAAAAAAATTGGGTTAGGCTCAATGGACATACCGTGCAAGATTTTGAAACATTAAGTACAAAACCCGTCAATTTTAAAGGCAAAGGACACCGCCTGCAATTTGGTATAAACGTA